>NC_135822.1:65378769-65678769 GCF_964213995.1 Mustelus asterias | reverse complement strand
TGAACTGCATAAATTGCCAAGAGCCTCCAGTTGGCAGCCTTCGTCAGCAACCTCCCTTATTTCAGCAGCTTTTAATACTCACTCCATGTATAAAAGCACACACACACTTTTACTGAGAGCTCCACTGGGTTCGTCAAACTATTCCGATCCCCAGTACGAGCAAAGCAAATTGTGTGAACATTCAGCAGAAATCTGGTGGCAAACAATTTATTTCAAAGGATTTAGAAGTTGAATCATTTTGCAAATTGCACCCGAGATATGCAGCGAATTAAATGTGGGTGTTTGTTTTTATGCAGGGTGACTGGACAACTTGCCATTTGCTGCTTCACTGCTGGCTCTCAAAGTGCAATTTAAAGCACTGAGTTTATCAGATTTACCCATCGCTTTCTTCTGAAGATGTTGCCTGGAATTCTCCGGCCGTTCGTGCCCACCACCGACCGCTACCAGCGAAAATGGAGAGCTCAGCCAAATTTCCGTTCACTGCAGCTGCGGGCGAGGTCGGAGCATCTGGCTCCTTGTCCTATGCAACTGTTGTCGAGTAAAGCGTTAACATCAGAAGCATCTGATGTGGGTGTAACTATGATGTAATGACACATGACTAAGTAACAGAGATCTGGAGGAACAATCCAACCTGGTGTAGAGTTCTGAAGATGTACTTGGAGCTGTAAATAAATGATAATGGTCTGAACGAACTACAGGTCTTGAGTACCTTACTTAAGGATAGTCAACAAACCCCAAAGAACCCCATCTAGACCCTGAACAAAACAACTGCCTCTGGAGGAAATAGTTCTAAAGTTAAAGTTAATTTATTAGTCACAAGTGAGGCTTGCATTAACATTGTAATGAAGTTACTGTGAAATTCCCCTAGTCGCCACAGTCCGGTGCCTGTTCGGATCAATGCACCTAACCAGCATGTGGGAGGAAACCAGAGCACCCGGAGGAAACCCACGCAGACACGGGGAGAACATGCAAACTCCGCATAGACAGTGACCCAAGCCGGGAATCAAACCCAGGTCCCTGGCGCTGTGAAGCAGCAGTGCTAACCCACTGTGCTAGCATGCTGCCCCTTCCTGTACAATCAGGTGCAGTAACACAAACCCAGCAAACTTCATTAATCCACTCATCTGCCCAGAACATACAAACCTTGAAAAACAGGTAAGGTGTCAATGCACCCAACTGGGATTTGATCAGTAAACAAAAATCTCCCCTTTTTTATAATCACAAATCAATCCCCACCTTTCCATTTTCTTGCCCATCCCAAAATGTGTGTTGGCTGTACTGATCTTGGTGCGCCATCGCCAGGTTTCAGAGATTAAGCAGAACTCACTTATTTCAGTTCATACATGAAAACCTTGCACAGGTGGATGTTAGAGAATCCATCCATCTCCTTAGCTGCCAGAGAACATAATCTTAAACTGGAACCCAGGTGAGGAGGCATTTCCACCTGAAAGAATTTGATATGGAATCCCAACAGTGCAGAAGGAGGTCATACGACCCATCGGGTCTGCACTGACTCTCTGAAAGGACATCTTACCCAGGCCCATTCCCCCACCCCGCCCTATCCACGTAACCCCGCGCATTTACCATGGCTAATTCAACGAACTTACACATTGGGATGTGAGAGGAAACCGGAGCACCTGGAGGAAACCCATGCAGACCTGGGGAGAATGTGCAAACTCCACACAGAAAGTCGCCCCAAGGACAGAATCGAACCTGGGCCCCTGGCACTGTGAGGCAGCAATGCTAACCACCATGTCACCGAACGGCCCATTTATCCCATAAATACAAGGAATCTCGCCTCTTCACCTGTGCACAAAGTCAAGCTTCAACCTCGAGAACAGGGGATGCATCCCTCTTGATGGGGTTTTTGCAATGCTGAAGAGATTTTGGAAAGTAAATTGCCATTGGAATCCAGTGAAGTTGACCCTTCATTTGATCACATCTTTCCAAGGTACCAAACCTGCACATGTCCCAATATCAGTTTCATGAACAACGTTCTCTGTCCTGGACTCATTCCAGCTTTCCACAGGGTTTTTGGTCACCCTTGTTCAGAATGATTCCCCACCGCCCCCCCCCCCCCCCAACTTGTCTTAACTTGCGAGCCAACAATCGCAGAAAATGAGCTGCAGCTGCCAATCTGACTAATGCTCCTCTGAACATTAAATGGATAATGAGTTTACAATTTCCCGCACTCAAACTGAAAGAGAGAAGATTTTTTTTTCATTTAGCAATTAAGAGTGCAATCAGAACCCCATGATTAATTTTCTGAAACAAAACATGAGAAATTTGCAGATCTGCATAATGAGATGGAAATATACTGATATAATCTTCTGGGCTGGGATGCAAAACTGAGGCTTTTGTCCAAAACTCCAATCAACATCTGACACTGAGATGTGACGTGATTGGAAGTGTTGCAGGCTGTTGACAAGGAGAATTCCGCACTGATCATCTCCCATTGAATACCACAAGCGCGCAAAGTAAATCTAAAAAGCAATGAAAGATATTGCAGGCTCACTCTTGCATAGCCGTTCCCATTCATGCGAGAATCCTGTCAGGGACTCAATAAAAATGGATGCAAGCAACCCATTAGATTGACCAACTACTTGTACACTTCAACCTAAACAGAAAAGTATACTGTCGTTGAGATTTTGGATTCCTACCTCAGACAGAAGGTCCACTTGTGTATTGATTGCAATGATATGGAACAACATGTTAAATCTGGATGTGGCATGACTGTTCCACGGTTAATGCATTCACTCTTTGATCTGTGAACACGTTTTCAAACAGAGTCGGAAAGAGATGGTCTTTGCACATCATTTCAGCCAGGATCTGTAAGTACATCACAGAGACATGAGGTGAGTGAAATAGCTGAGTTACATTATCAGTAGCAATATCACCTTACTTTGGGAACCAGGTACATAAAATACCCAAGGATCAATACTCCTAACAGTAAGAAACAGAGTTAACGTTTTGAGTGTGACTTTTTGTCATAACTCCAATTCCAAGACCTCGCACTAAGTTGATCTTTCTCTACACCCTAGCTATGACTATGACGCTACATTCTGCACTCTCTCCTTTCCTTCTCTATGAACGGTATGCTATGTCTGTGTAGCGCGCAAGAAACAATACTTTTCACTGTACACTAATACATGTGACAATAATAAATCAAATCATAGAATCATAGAATCATAGAAACCCTACAGTGCAGAAGGAGGCCATTCGGCCCATCGAGTCTGCACCGACCACAATCCCACCCAGGCCCTACCCCCACATATTTACCCACTAATTCCTCTAACCTATGCATCTCAGGACTCTAAGGGGCAATTTTTAACCTGGCCAATCAACCTAAACCGCACATCTTTGGACTGTGGGAGGAAACCGGAGCACCCGGAGGAAACCCACACAGTCATGAGGAGAATGTGCAAACTCCACACAGACAGTGACCCGAGCCGGGAATCGAACCCGGGACCCTGGAGCTGTGAAGCAGCAGTGCTAACCACTGCGCTACCGTGCCGCCCATAATTAAATCATATTTAAAAAATCAAATCAAAGACTGGTGAGTATTTCCAGCACTATTGTGTTTTTATTCCAGATTCCCAGCCGCTGTAGTATTTTCCCTTCACTTCTAAAAGTAAGTTTGTGGTGAGAGGGTCCAGGGAGAACAGGAAATATTTCAGTAAACTGTATCATATCTACAACAGAGAACCAGACCATTGAGGCCAACAGACCCAGGCAGATATTTATGCTCTACACAAGTCTCATCCCACCTTACTTTACTTAATCCTATCATTATATCCTTTCATTCCTTTCTACCCTATGTGCCCTGGAAATGCTTCTATGTCAATCACCTCAACTCTTCCTTGTTTTATGGCCTCCCAAGTGAGGCCATAAAATCCCGCCCAATAAGTTTTTTTTATTCATTCGTGGGAATGGGCGTCGCTGGCTGGCCAGCATTTATTGCCCATCCCTAGTTGCCCTTGGAGGGCAATTGAGAGTCAACCACATTGATGTGGCTCGGGAGTCACATGTAGGCCAGACCAGGTAAGGATGGCAGACTTCCTTCCCTATTGGACATTAGTGAACCAGATGGGTTTTTCCAACAATCGGCCATGGTTTCATGGTCATCAGTCGATTCTTAATTCCAGGTATTTTTTATTGAATTCCAATTCTACCATCTGCTGTGGCAGGATTTGAACCCGTGTCCCCAGAACATGAGCTGAGTTTCTGGATTAATAGTCTAGCAGTAATACCAATAGGCCATCACCTCACCTGAAATTGCAGGAACATGAGAATTAGTTATTTGATGGATTGTGTGAGAATGTGGTTGGAAAAGAACAGCACAACTGGGGTAATAGAACAGTTAACAAGGGAGTCATGGAGGCACTGATATCTTGAGAAGATAAATAAACCTGTTGGACTTTAACCTGGTGTTGTTAAACTTCTTACTGTGTTTACCCCAGTCCAACGCCGGCATCTCCACATCATGACTACCATCGACACCGCAAACTGCTGGCTCCAAGTGGAGAGGATCGCCAAGAAGATCGCGCATATCGACACAGACATCAAGTTTCTACAAAGGTGCAAGAAAGCAGACAAGATACCGAAAGGACTACAGATCACGAACCCACTCAGGTCAACCTATAACACAGACTACGCTGAGAGACTTTGCCGTCGCACCTCTCTCACCCTCCTCAACCACCTCATACACCAACTCTACAGCAAACGCCGCAGCCTGGAAACCAAGATCGAATCCATATTCTCAACTTGCGCTCAGGACGCAGACCAGCTGCGAAACTCTGCCAAGCAGACGAGACAAAGGAACTACACCATCTACATGCACACCAAGAACAGGAAACTTGAGAAACTCGGCATCACCACCAGCAGCAACCAAGCCTCCCCCGGTACCACAGTAGAAAACAGTACCACTGCAGGGAAGTCCATTGTCAACTTGTCCGACTGCACACTTCAACCAGATGAAATCGAAGTTCTCAGCCGAGGGCTTAATTTTTGCCCCACCACCAAAATAGACCCCATCAGTCTCGCAGCAGACACAGAGGAATTCATCAGGCGAATGAGGCTGAGGGAGTTCTTCCACAAACCCCAAGAGGCCAACAACGAACACAATGAGACAGCCAATGAACCGGAACAGCCGACAGAGAGATCCGCAGTGCATCCGAAGAGGAAAGAGTCGAATTGGACTCCTCCGGAAGGCCGCTGCCCTCGACTTGACATGTATGCCCAAGCCGTCAGGAGGTGCGTCAACACCAAATTCATCAGCCGCACTCACAAGACAGCCCCGAACATCACCCAAGCACAACGTAACGCCATCCACGCTCTCAAGACCAACCGCAACATTGTCATCAAACCAGCAGACAAAGGAGGGGCCATCGTCATACTGAACAGAACGGATTACTGCAAAGAAGTGTACCGACAACTCAACAACGAGGAACACTACAGACAGTTACCTGCAGATCCGACCAAAGAACACACCCGTCAACTCAACACTCTGATCAAGACCTTTGATCCGGACCTTCAGAACACCCTCCGTGCTCTCATCCCACGTACTCCCCGCGTTGGAGATCTCTACTGCCTCCCGAAGATACACAAGGCAAACACACCCGGCCGTCCCATCGTATCGGGCAATGGGACCCTGTGCGAGAACCTCTCCGGCTATGTCGAGGGCATCCTGAAACCCATTGTACAAAGAACCCCCAGCTTTTGTCGCGACACGACGGACTTCCTACAGAAACTCGGCACACATGGAGCAGTTGAACCAGGAGCGCTCCTCGTCACAATGGATGTCTCAGCACTCTACACCAGCATCCCCCATGACGATGGCATTGCTGCAACGGCCTCAGTGCTCAGCGCCAACAACTGCCAGTTTCCAGATGCAATTTTACATCTCATCCGCTTCATCCTGGACCACAATATCTTCACCTTCAACAACCAGTTCTTCATCCAGACACACGGAACAGCCATGGGGACCAAATTTGCACCTCAATATGCCAACATCTTCATGCACAGGTTCGAACAAGACTTCTTCACCGCACGGGACCTTCAACCGATGCTATACACTAGATACATCGATGACATTTTCTTCCTTTGGACTCATGGTGAACAATCACTGAAACAACTCTATGATGACATCAACAAGTTCCATCCCACCATCAGACTCACCATAGACTACTCTCCGGAATCGGTTGCATTCTTGGACACGCGCATCTCCATTAAGGATGAGCACCTCACTGTACCGCAAGCCCACGGATAACCTCACGATGCTCCACTTCTCCAGCTTCCACCCTAAACACGTTAAAGAAGCCATCCCCTACGGACAAGCCCTCCGTATACACAGGATCTGCTCGGATGAGGAGGATCGCAACAGACACCTCCAGACGCTGAAAGATGCCCTCATAAGAACAGGATATGGCGCTAGACTCATTGATCAACAGTTCCAACGCGCCACAGCGAAAAACCGCACCGACCTCCTCCGAAGACAAACACGGGACACAGTGGACAGAGTACCCTTCGTTGTCCAGTACTTCCCCGGAGCAGAGAAGCTACGGCATCTCCTCCGGAGCCTTCAACATGTCATTGATGAAGACGAACATCTCGCCAAGGCCATCCCCACACCCCCACTTCTTGCCTTCAAACAACCGCACAACCTCAAACAGACCATTGTCCGCAGCAAACTACCCAGCCTTCAGGAGAACAGTGACCAAGACACCACACAACCCTGCCACAGCAACCTCTGCAAGACGTGCCGGATCATCGACACAGATGCCATCATCTCACGTGAGAACACCATCCACCAGGTACACGGTACATACTCTTGCAACTCGGCCAACGTTGTCTACCTGATACGCTGCAAGAAAGGATGTCCCGAGGCATGGTACATTGGGGAAACTATGCAGACGCTGCGACAACGGATGAATGAACACCGCTCGACAATCACCAGGCAAGACTGTTCTCTTCCTGTTGGGGAGCACTTCAGCGGTCACGGGCATTCGGCCTCTGATATTCGGGTAAGCGTTCTCCAAGGCGGCCTTCGCGACACACGACAGCGCAGAGTCGCTGAGCAGAAACTGATAGCCAAGTTCCGCACACACAAGGACGGCCTCAACCGGGATATTGGGTTTATGTCACACTATCTGTAACCCCCACAGTTGCGTGGACCTGCAGAGTTTCACTGGCTGTCTTGTCTGGAGACAATACACATCTTTTTAGCCTGTCTTGATGCTCTCTCCACTCCCATTGTTTTGTTTCTTAAAGACTGGATTAGTTGTAAGTATTCGCATTCCAACCATTATTCATGTAAATTGAGTCTGTGTCTTTATAAGTTCTGTTTGTGAACAGAATTCCCACTCACCTGAAGAAGGGGCTCAGAGCCTCAAAAGCTTGTGTGGCTTTTGCTACCAAATAAACCTGTTGGACTTTAACCTGGTGTTGTTAAACTTCTTACTGTGTTTACCCCAGTCCAACGCCGGCATCTCCACATCTTGAGAAGACACAGAGGAGAGAGTAGAGGAAGATATGTTTTGACCCAGGCTCTTAGTTCTATACCACTTGGACACTTCATTGCCATTGAGGAAAAATAAGACCCAAGTCCCCCTAGCTCCTTCCCATTCCATACTGACTGTTCAACAAACAATCTAGGTTTCAATGTATAGCAGCAATTACATCTTCCAGTTGACACTTTCTTAATCCATTCTCGATTTCTGCACCACAAAACTGTGGAGGAAGCTATCACCAGATCCCGCTGTTTCATCCACTGTTCCAGATTATGAACAGAGAGCCCATGTGTTCCTGCCAGCAACATAAAACAAAAGGGGCATTGGCAGGATAACCTGAAACACACATTTGGAAAGGATCTGATTGTCTTACAAAGGAACCAGCTGACGAGGTGACAGCTGTAGTTTAAATAGGAGAGCCTTTCTGCTTCTGTTTTACTGGTGTTGGCATCACAGACTAACATCATATTCTGCCAATATTTACAGGAGTCGCACCAGCTAAAAGAGGCATGGCTTCCTGAAATGGAAGTCCTAATGGTGACAGCTTCCAAATGAGAATAATCATGAACTCAGGGACCTGGGTTCGATTCCCGGCTTGGGTCACTGTCTGTGGGGAGTTTGCACATTCTCCTCGTGTCTGCGTGGGTTTCCTCCGGGTGCTCCGGTTTCCTCCCACAGTCCAAGGATGTGCGGGTTAGGTTGATTGGCCATGCTAAAAATTGCCCTTAGTGTCCTGAGATGCGTAGGTTAGAGGGATTAGTGGGTAAATATGTAGGGATATGGGGATAGGGCCTGGGTGGGATTGTGGTCGGTGCAGACTCGATGGGCCGAATGGCCTCTTTCTGTACTGTAGGGTTTCTTCTTCTATGAAGATGGGTCTTGAAGATTTCAAGTGATGGGGCTGTCACTCTTTCCCTTGGCAGCTTGTTCCACTGTGGGATTGTCCTTGTCTCTCCCGTACAACTCTGAGAATCATAGAATCCCTACAGTGCAGAAGGAGGCCATTGTCAGGGTCTGCACTGACAACAATCCCACCCAGGCCCAATCCCCATAACCCCACATATTTACGCTGCTATTCACCCTGACACTATGGGGCAATTTAGCATGGCTAATCAACTTAACCCGCACATCTTTGAACCGTGGGAGGAAACCAGAGCACCCGGAGGAAACCCATGCAGACACGGGGAGAATGTGCAAACTCCACACAGACAGTGATGACCCAAAGCTGGAATTGAACCCGGATCCCTGGCGCTGTGAGGCAGCAGTGCTAACCCACTGTGCCACCGTGCTGCCTCATACATTCAAGGTCGTAAGTTAATGGTTTACATCATCAGAGGGTCACGATTCCAAACCTGCCACCAACCGAGGATTGACGCAATGAAAATCTGCCTGTCATTGTGATTTTTTGTGGAAACTGGAGAGGTGTTTGCTATTTTAACCACACAACGTGTGTGATCTGTTGTAAATAAAACTACAAGAAGAGTTTTACGGGCCAGATGCTAAGTTACAACTAATTTACAAGCCTAGGCAGGGAGTTATGCAAACTGTTTGAGGAAAGGGGACATCATGCCCAAGCCCCATCCTTTCTTCAGCTGATGGTCCATGCTTGGTACTGCAACCATTATTCTTCTGGTTTCTGGTAGGCATGACCTATCTTCCCTCAACATTCTTACGTTGCTTGATTCTGGTTTATTGACACTCTACATAAACAGATTACAATGTAGGTATGTCTCTCTTGAGTATGATGTGTCCCATCTTGCTCTCAAGAGTCCAGCACATGACTGTTATGTCACTGTTTCATCATCAACATAACTTATTAGCATATTTATTATGTTAACCCATGATACTACGGCCCGTACACACAATTTCACCAGGTGTCAGGTATAGGTCCAGTCAATCCTCAGAATAGATGAAGACAGCACTGGTACTGAGTTAAATTTCTTTTATTAAATAGGTCTTAAAATTAACATTACAGAAAGCCAACAGAAAAAAAATTACGAGAGAGAGAGAGATACTGGCTTTTGCCAGCCCTGTACTGATTAAAACAGCACTCAAAACAGACTCTGGACTGAACTAACAACATAGAACTGTGACTACAATATATGTTAATTCTTATCTGTGTTATTGAAATTGTTCGGCACATGCTGTCTCTAACTTATAGAAACAATTTGCAGATGTTGTTTATGAAAAACTTCCTTTGGCTTATGAGAAAGCCTGTTTTTGCTTGCATTGTGCTTTCAAAAATGCAGTCAATTTTCCTCGCTAACCCATGCCTTGTTTCTTAAAGTGTGGTCACGTTAAAGCTGAGTTAGTTAATTTTTTTAAGCTTCGCATATAAATGTAATTGCATAGGCAGAAATATCTTAAAATGAAGTCTTAGCAAACCATACACATGCTCAACACGAGGTAGCCATTAGTAATGTGAAACAGGATTGTGTTTTCCCAATCTAAACCAAATACACCAATGCGAAGAGCAAACTTAGCACATACTGAGAATTGCTCGACTCCAGAAAGCCAGTTGGTGGAGGATGATACTGGAGACAATCTTCACTTACTTTTAAAATGTATTTACAGAATAAAACATCACATGCGCACACCTCCTCTTACACTTCGCCTCGGAAAAGCAGCCAGCATAATTAAGGACCCCACGCACCCTGGACATAATCTCTTCCACCTTCTTCCGTCAGGAAAAAGATACAAAAGTCTGAGTTCACGTACCAACCAACTCAAGAACAGCCTCTTCCCTGCTGCCACCAGGCTTTTGAATGGACTTAACTTGCATTACGTTGATCTTTCTCTACACCCTAGCTATAACTGTAAGACTACATTCTGCACTCTCTTGTTTCCTTCTCTATGAACGGTATGCTTTGTCTGTATAGCGTGCAAGAAACAATACTTTTCACTGTATACTAATACATGGGCGGCACGGTAGCACAGTGGTTAGCACTGCTGCTTCACAGCTCCAGGGTCCTGGGTTCGATTCCCGGCTCGGGTCACTGTCTGTGTGGAGTTTGCACATTCTCCTCGTGTCTGCGTGGGTTTTCTCCGGGTGCTCCGGTTTCCTCCCACAGTCCAAAGATGTGCGGGTTAGGTTGATTGGCCAGGTTAAAAATTGCCCCTTAGAGTCCTGAGATGCGTAGGTTAGAGGGATTAGCAGGTAAATATGTGGGGTAGGGCCTGAGAGGGATTGTGGTCGGTGCAGACTCGATGGGCCGAATGGCCTCCTTCTGCACTGTAGGTTTTCTATGTGACAATAATAAATCAAATCAAATCAAAATCCGAACTCAACTACATCACAGTTTAATTAAACTACAATTAGCTGAAAACACAAAGACATGGGCTACAGAAAGAACGTGCTTTTCTGGAAAAGCTTTCTGCAGTGTAAGTGTTCAAGCAGCAGATGGAGTTGATGCAACAGGAACATTGGCCTGTCTGCTTTCCTATTATAAGAGCTGCTGTAGATTTTTCAGAGAGATAATCAGAGAGTGGTTGCAGCAGAGAAGGAGGTCACCCGGTCCCATTCAATCTATGCTAGCGCCGCTCTACCAGCCTTTCCCGACAACCTTGCAAGCTGTTTCCTTTCAGCTCCTTGCCAAACTTCCCTTCTGAAAGCCATAATTGAATCTGCCTCCACCACCCTTTCAGGCAATGGATTCCAGATCGTAACCACGCTCTGCACAGCGAAGTTTTGAACTCGTGTCGCCTTTGGTTCTTTCGCCAGTTTCATAGTCCGACGTCTGAAAAAGTAAGCTGAACATCCCAAACCAATCAACAGCCATGTTATCTCCTGAGAGAAGGTCTGAAAAAAAAATTTGACTTGATTTGATTTATTATTCTCACATGTATTAACATAGTGAAAAGTATTGTTCCTTTCACGCTATACAGATAAAACATTCTGCTCATAGAGAAGGAAATGAGAGAGTGCAGAATGTAGTGTTACAGTCATAGCTAGGGTGTAGAGAAAGATCAGCTTCGTGCAAGGTAAGTCATAGAACATAGAACATTACAGCACAGAACAGGCCCTTCGGCCCACGATGTTGTGCCGACCTTCATCTGAAACCAAGATCAAGCTATCCCACTCCCTACCATCCTGGTGTGCTCCATGTGCCTATCCAATAACCGCTTAAATGTTCCTAAAGTGTCTGACTCCACTATCACTGCAGGCAGTCCATTCCACACCCCAACCACTCTCTGCGTAAAGAACCTACCTCTGATATCCTTCCTATATCTCCCACCATGAACCCTATAGTTATGCCCCCTTGTAATAGCTCCATCCACCCGAGGAAATAGTCTTTGAACGTTCACTCGATCTATCCCCTTCATCATTTTATAAACCTCTATTAAGTCTCCCCTCAATCTCCTCCGCTCCAGAGAGAACAGCCCCAGCTCCCTCAACCTTTCCTCATAAGACCGACACTCCAAACCAGGCAGCATCCTGGTAAATCTCCTCTGCACTCTTTCCAGCGCTTCCACATCCTTCTTATAGTGAGGTGACCAGAACTGCACGCAATATTCCAAATGCGGTCTCACCAAGGTCCTGTACAGTTGCAGCATAACCCCACGGCTCTTAAACTCCAACCCCCTGTTAATAAAAGCTAACACACTATATGCCTTCTTCACAGCTCTATCCACTTGAGTGGCAACCTTTAGAGATCTGTGGATATGGACCCCAAGATCTCTCTGTTCCTCCACAGTCTTCAGAACCCTACCTTTGACCCTGTAATCCACATTTAAATTAGTCCTACCAAAATGAATCACCTCACATTTATCAGGGTTAAACTCCATTTGCCATTTTTCAGCCCAGCTTTGCATCCTATCTATGTCTCTTTGCAGCCTACAACAGCCCTCCACCTCATCCACTACTCCACCAATCTTGGTGTCATCAGCAAATTTACTGATCCACCCTTCAGCCCCCTCCTCTAAGTCATTAATAAAAATCACAAAGAGCAGAGGACCAAGCACCGATCCCTGCGGCACTCCGCTAGCAACCTGCCTCCAGTCCGAAAATTTGCCATCCACCACCACCCTCTGTCTTCGATCAGATAGCCAGTTACCTATCCAATCGGCCAACTTTCCCTCTATCCCACACCTCCTTACTTTCATCATAAGCCAACCATGGGGGACCTTATCAAACGCCTTACTAAAATCCATGTATATGACATCAACCGCCCTACCTTCATCAACACACCTAGTTACCTCCTCAAAAAATTCTATCAAATTTGTGAGGCACGATTTGCCCTTCACAAATCCGTGCTGACTATCCCGGATTAATCCGCATCTTTCTAAATGGTCGTAAATCCCATCCCTAAGGACCTTTTCCATCAATTTACCAACCATCGAAGTCAGACTAACCGGTCTATAATTACCAGGGTCATTTCTATTCCCTTTCTTAAACAGAGGAACAACATTTGCCACTCTCCAGTCCTCTGGCACCATCCCCGTGGACAGCGAGGACCCAAAGATCAAAGCCAAAGGCTCTGCAATCTCATCCCTCGCCTCCCAAAGAATCCTAGGATACATTTCATCAGGCCCAGGGGACTTATCGACCTTCAGTTTATTCAAAACTGCCAATACATCCTCCCTCCGAACATCTATTTCCTCCAGCCTATTAGCCTGTAACACCTTCTCTTCCTGAAAAACATGGCTCC
The DNA here is from genome assembly GCF_964213995.1 of Mustelus asterias. NCBI lineage: Eukaryota > Metazoa > Chordata > Chondrichthyes > Carcharhiniformes > Triakidae > Mustelus > Mustelus asterias. The sequence goes on along the minus strand of NC_135822.1, from coordinate 65,665,613 downwards.
TCTCCTTGGTGAACACTGAAGAAAAGTATTCATTCATCACCTCGCCTATCTCTACTGATTCCATACACAAGTTCCCACCACTGTCCTTGACCGGCCCTAACCTCACCCTGGTCATTCTTTTATTCCTCACATAAGAGTAAAAAGCCTTGGGGTTTTCCTTGATCCGACCCGCCAAGGACTTCTCATGTCCCCTCCTAGCTCTCCTCAGCCCCTTTTTCAGCTCATTCCTTGCTAACTTGTAACCCTCAATCGAGCCATCTGAACCTTGTTTCCTCATCCCTACATAAGCTTCCCTCTTCCTTTTCACAAGGCATTCCACCTCTTTTGTGAACCACGGTTCCCTCACTCGGCCATTTCCTCCCTGCCTGACAGGGACATACCTATCAAGGACACCCAGTATTTGTTCCTTGAAAAAGTTCCACTTTTCATCAGTGCCTTTCCCTGACAGTTTCTGTTCCCATCTTATGCCCCCTAATTCTTGCCTAATCGCATCATAATTACCTCTCCCCCAATTGTAAGCCTTGCCCTGCCGTCCGGCCCTATCCCTCTCCATTGCAATAACAAAAGACACCGAATTGTGGTCACTATCTCCAAAGTTCTCTCCCACAACCAAATCTAACACTTGGCCCGGTTCATTTCCCAGTACCAAATCCAATGTGGCCTCACCCCTTGTCGGCCTATCCACATATTGTGTCAGGAAACCCTCCTGCACACACTGCACAAAAAGTGCCCCATCCAAACTATTCGACCTACAAAGGTTCCAATCAATATTTGGAAAGTTAAAGTCCCCCATGACAACTACCCTGTGACCCCCACACGTATCCATAATCTGCTTTGCAATTTCTTCCTCCACATCTCTATTACTATTTGGGGGCCTATAGTAAACTCCTAGCAACGTGACCGCTCCTTTCCTGTTTCTAACTGCAGCCCATATTACCTCAGTGTGCATATCCCCCTCAAAGTGCTTTTCCGCAGCCGTTAAACTATCCTTGATTAACAATGCTACTCCTCCACCTCTTTTACCAGCTTCCCTACACTTACTGAAACATCTATACCCCGGAACGTCCAACAACCATTCCTGTCCTTGTTCTACCCACGTCTCCGTAATGGCCACAACATCGTAGTCCCAAGTACCAATCCATGCCCCAAGTTCATCCACCTTGTTCCGGATGCTCCTTGCATTGAAGTAGACACACTTCAACCCATCTTCCTGTCTACCGGTACCCACCCTTGACCTTGATACCTTCCCCAATATCTCACCACCCTCAACACTGACTTCTGGACTACAACTCCTTTTCCCACTCCCCTGACAAATTAGTTTAAATCCCCCTGAAGAGCCGTAGCAAATTTCCCTCCGAGGATATTGGTGCCCCTCTGGTTCAGGTGCACCCCGTCCTGTTTGTAGAGGTCCCACCTTCCCCAGAACGTGTTCCAATTATCCACGTATCTGAAACCCTCCCTCCTGCACCATCCCTGCAACCACATGTTTAAGTGCACTCTCTCCCTGTTCCTCAACTCGCTATCACGTGGCACCGGTAGCGTACCAGAGATGACCACATGTTTTGTCTTTGCTCTCAGCTTCCAGCCCAGCTCCCGAAATTCCTGTTTTAAATCCCCGTCCCTTCTCTTACCTATGTCGTTGGTACCAATGTGTACCACGACTTGTGACTGTTTCCCCTCCCCCTTAAGAATCCGGAAAACACGGTCCGAGACGTCACGGACCCTGGCATCCGCTAGGCAACAAACCATCCTCAAGTCTCTTTTGCTGCCACAGAACCTCCTATCTATCCCTCTAACTAACGAGTCCCCAATAACTATTGCCCTCCCGCTCTCCTCCTTACCCTCCTGAGCCACAGGGACGGACTCAGTGCCGGAGATCCTCTCACTGCGGCTCACCACTGGTATGTCGTCCCCCTCAACCGTATCCAAAGCGGAATACTTATTGCTAAGGGGAACGACCACAGGGGATCCCTGCACCGACTGCTTCTTCCCAGCCCCTCTCACCGTCACCCATCTATTTTCATTCCTCGGAGTAACTGTATCCCTGAAGCTTCTGTCTATGGCCATCTCTGCATCCCTAATGATCCTAAGTTCCTCCAACTCCAGCTCCAGTTCCCTTACACGGTTTTGGAGGAGCTGCAGATGGATGCACTTCTCACAGGTATAATCAGCAGGGACACTGTCGTCGTCCCTCACCTCGAACATAGTGCAAGAGGAACATAGCACTGCCTTCACACCCATCCTCTCTAGATACCCTGCCAGTACCAGGTAGAAACAGCAAAAAATGAATTAACTCACCCAAGCCCTGTGAGCCAAAGCCCTACAGCTTTCACTCTGCCTCCTGCTCACTCTGCTGCCCGCTAACGACGCTGCCCGCTCAAAAGTGCGGCCTACTTTTAAACCCTCCAAAAACCTTCCCAGACTCCTGCTGGGCCCATTTCCTGTTTTAAAAAAAACCTCCGATTTTTTTACACAAATTTAACTTAAAATAAATAAATAAATGTAGTGAACAAACCAACTGCCTTCTCCTCAGCCTGGTCCTGTGGAACAATGAGTCCATTCAAAAGTCTGACCGCAGCAGGGAAGAAGCTGTTCTTGAGTCAGTTGGTACGTGACTTTTGTATCTCTTTCCTAACGGAAGAAGGTGGAAGAGAGAATGTCTGGGGTGCATGGGGTCTTAATTATGTTGGCTGTTTTGCAGAGGCAGCGGGAAGTGTAGACAGAGTCAATGGACGGGAGGCTGGTTTGTGTGATGGATTGGGCTACATTCGCTACCTTTTTTAGTTCCTTGCGGTCTTGGGCAGAGCAGGAGCCATACCAAGCTGTGATACAACCAGAAAGAATGCTTTCTAGGGTGCATCTGTAAAAGCTGGTGAGAGTTCGTAGCTGACATGCCAAATTTCCTTAGTCATCTGAGAAAGTAGAGGCATTGGTGGGCTTTCTTAACTATAGTGTCAGCCTAGGGGGACCAGGACAGGTTGTTGGTGATCTGGACACCTAAAAACTTGAAGCTCTCAACCCTTTCTACTTCATCCCCGTTGATGTAGACAGGGGCATGTTCTCCTTTAAGTTTCCTGAAGTCGATGACAATCTCCTTCATTTTGTTGACATTGAGGGAGAGATTATTGTTAAAAACAGGGCAAGTTGCAAGTGGTGAAACTAAAAGATTCCTCTCCAGTACCCTGGGCCGTCCAGAAAACCTCTTGAACCATATTTATATTACTGAGCATTTACAACCTGACAAGACCTTCACTTTCCCTGGGAATCACAGAACAATGCGGGACAGGAGGCGGCCCATTCATCAGCACTGGGCCTTTGAAAGGACTGTCTAATTTGTCAAGCACCATCAGCACAGCCCTGCCAAATTTCTCCCCTTCAAGCACTTGTCCAATTCAAAGAACAAGAAAAGTATAGCACAGGAACAGGACCTTCGGCCCTCCAAGCCTGTGCCGATCATGATACCCTAATTAAACTGAAAAAAAACCCTCCTGTCCATACCCCTCTATTCCTTCCCTATTCATGTATCCATCCAGATGCCTCATAAATGTCGCGAATGTGACTGCTTCCAGTCCCTCTTCTGACAGTGCGTTCCAGGCACCCACCACTCTCTGCAGGAAAACTTCCCCCGCACATCTCCCTTAAACTTTTCCCCCTCTCACCTTGAACCTGTGCCCCCTGTAATTGACGCTTCCACCCTGGGAAAAAGTCTCTGACTATCCACCCTGTCTGTGCCTCTCATAATTTTGTAGACCTCTACAGGTCTCCCCTCAGCCTCCGTCTTTCCAGTGAAAACAATCCTAACTTATTCAATCTCTCCTTATAGCCAATACCCTCGAGACCAAGCAACATCCTTCTTTTCACTCTCTCTGAAGTTTCCACATCCTCTGGTAGTGTGGTGACCAGAATTTAATGCAATATTCTAAATGCGGTCTAACCAAGGTTTTATATACCTGCAACATGATTTCCAAACTCTTGTACTCAATGCCCCGGCTGATGAAGGCAAGCACGCCATATGCTTTCTCAATCACCTTGGCCACCTGTGTTGCCACTTTTAGGGAACTGTGGACCTGCTTGCCCAGATCCCTCTGTATGTTGATGTTCCTAAGGGTTCTGCCATTTACAGTTTAATTCACACCTAAATTTGATACATTCCCTTCAGACAGTTCGAGCTGAATCCTTTTCCATCACACTTTCACACAGGGCATTCCAGAACACAACTCTCAGTCTAGAAAAACATTCTCCTCATCTCTGCAATACTTCTTTTGATGTGGTGATGCCGGCGTTGGACTGGGATAAGCACAGTAAGAAGTCTCACAACATCAGGTTAAAGTGCAACAGGTTTGGTAGCACAAGCTTTCGGAGTGTCACTCTTTCTTCAGGTGAAGAAGGAGTGACACTCCGAAAGCTTGTGCTACCAAATAAACCCATTGGACTTTAACCTGGTGCTGTGAGACTTCTTAGTGCACTTCTTTTGCCCAAAGCCTGGAACCGATGACCTCTGCTTGCAGGTGCCCTTGTCACAATTATTTCTTATTTACTCTATTGAAGCCCTGCATGATTTTGAACACCTCTCCCAAATCACCGCATCCCGCTCCCCCCCGCCCCCCCACCCCTTCCGCCCCCCCCCCCCCCCCTTTATATTTCTCTGTCCTGAGGAGAATAACCCCAACAATCTCTGGTGCCGATTGTATTTGCTTTCCCAGGAGGAAGCCCAGCTAAGGCAGCAATTATTGTTCATCCCCAATTAGCCTGAGGATACTATGGGCGTGATTTTAAACAGGAGGGCAAATCTTCACAAGAGCACTTGCTACCAGTTGAAGCAGGTCGGAACAACCTCAAGACATAGAAACATAGAAACATAGAAAAACTACAGCACAAACAGGCCCTTCGGCCCACAAGTTGTGCCGAACACGTCCCTACCTTCTAGAGCTACCTATAACCCTCCATCCTATTAAGCTCCATGTACTCATCCAGGAGTCTCTTAAAAGACCCTATTGAGTTCGCCTCCACCGCCACTGACGGCAGCCGATTCCACTCGCCCACCACCCTCTGTGTGGAAAACTTACCCCTAACATCTCCCCTGTACCTACCCCCCAGCACCTTAAACCTGTGTCCTCTCGTAGCAGACATTTCCACCCTGGGAAAAAGCCTCTGAGAGTCCACCCGATCTATGCCTCTCAACATCTTATACACCTCTATTAGGTCTCCTCTCATCCTTCGTCTCTCCATGGAGAAAAGACCGAGCTCCCTCAGCCTATCCTCATAGGGCATGCCACTCAATCCAGGCAACATCCTTGTAAATCTCCTCTGCTCCCTTTCAATCTTTTCCACATCCTCCCTATAGTGAGGCGACCAGAACTGAGCACAGTACTCCAAGTGGGGTCTGACAAGGGTCAAACCCCACTTGGTGAATTCTGGTCAAAAGAAAGACTGTAAATGCTGCAACTGAATGAAATACAACTAGCCAATGCCTGCTGGGAGGTTAATGTTTCTGAACTGTCGAAAGAAACGTTACAACTCCGAGAAAATAAAATGAGTTGTCTTTTCCATTTTGTAGGTCGGCTGGAATTTTACCGGCACGCCCGCAGTACGGCATTCTCCATTGACATCGGGTGGGATCTTACGAGCCTCGGGCGGGCGAGAAGGGAAAATTCCGGTAGCTATCTCAGTGGGTTTGCATTTCCAAGATCTGATGTGTCTATTCCCTGAAAACAATGTCCAAGTTCAGGAAGCTCTGACGTCCACCAGAGGGAGTGAGACCATTTGATTTGGTCGTTTCGAAGATTCCAAACATTTTTAACTTGAGTTCGGCTCAGGAACCGAGACTCCGAAGGAGGAGTGGACCAGACACCAGGTTTGCTTCGTTGTCCATGCAGCACATTGTTTAATCCCTCCGATTTTAACATGAACCCCAACAGTTACCTGCACACCCCTGTAATTTGAAGGACTTAGCATAAAGTCCAATAAACCGAAGGCGTTGATGTTAGTTCTAGTGTAATGGACAACTGTCGGCCCTGCTCAGCCTAAGGAGCACCTCACCTTTTCTGTTTACTCACAGGTAGCGTTGATAAACCATCAGGTTTACACACAGATGGGTGGACAGGGGGGCGAGGGAAGAAGAGGATCCAAGGGTGCAGCTAATCAACTCCTTTTGCATTACACATTGTGAAGGCAGCTAACTGGTATTTACTTGAAGAATTTAATTGTTCCTTCCTAAATTGCTGAAAGTTCGCCTCATACCATTTTATTTTTGACCATCTTTTTTTCTTTTATTCGTTCCTGGGATGTGGGCGCCACCGGCACTTGTTGCTCATCCTTAATATGCCCTTCAGAAGATGGCATTGAGCTGCTTTCTTGAAACTGCTGCAGTCCAGGTGATGTAGGTGCACCCACAGCACTGCGGGGAAGGATGTTCCAGGATTTTGACCTGGCGACAGTGGAGGAACAGCCAATATATTTCCAGATCTGGATGGTGAGGTACTTGGAGGGGAATGGCAGCACGGTGTCACAATGGTTAGCACTGCTGCCTCACAGTGCCAGGGACCAAGGTCCGATTCCCGGCTTGGGTCAACTTGTGGGCAGTTTGCACGTTCTCCCCGTGTCTGCGTGGGTTTCCTCCGGGTGCTCTGGTTTCCTCCCACATTGTGAAAGGAGTGCTGGTTAGGGTGCATTGGCCATGCTAAATTCTCCCTCAGTGTACCCGAACTGGTGCTGGAGTGTGGTGACTAGGGGAGTTTCACAGTAACTTCATTGCAGTGTGAATGTAGGGCTACTTGTGACACTAATAAGTAAACATTAACTTTACCTGCAGGTGGCAGTGTTCCCATGCGTCAGCTGCCCTTTGACCTTCTCGGTCTTGCGATTTGATGTTTTCTTCTGACTTCTGTTTTTCTCAACTTGTGGCAAAGAACGAAGGAATAACCAATATGGTGTCTTTTGAAGTGTCACCACGATCAGAAACACAGTGATCAATATGTGCACAGCAGGCTCCCACCATGACTAAATAATCTGTATTTCTTTTAGTAATTTTGGTTCAGCGATGAATGTTGGTCAAGCCAAGGGGATCTCTGCTGCTCTTGTTGTGTCCACCTGAGAGGGCAGATGAGATTTCGATTTAATCATTCATTCAACAGGTGGTAATTCTGACAATGCAGCACACCTGCAGTACGGCCCTGAGGCATTAGCAGAGATTCTATGTTCAAGCATCTGGATATGGGGTTTGAAGTAACCTCAGGCAAGAAACTGTCTTAAAATACATTTTGGATCTCACATAGCACCATCAGGAACACTCTGTGACAATTTCCTCGACATGGCTTGTTTGCAATATTGATCAGCGTTGTTCACTGACCTGAGGACACTATTGTGATTACATCTGTTACGTTGCTGGCGTTGTTATCAGAACAATTCACCATAGAATCATGGAATCCCTGCAGTGCAGAAGGAGGCCATTTGACCCATCGCATCTGCACCAACTCTCTCTCACAGAGAACCTTACCAAGGCCCTTCCCCCACCCTATCCCCGTAACCCCACACACTTAACACGTAGACTACACATCTTGGGACTGTGGGAGGAAATTGGAACACCTGGAAGAAATCCACGCAAACACAGGGAGAACAGGCAAATTCCACACATAGTCACCCAAGGTCAGAATCGAATCCGGGTCGCTGGCACTGTGAGGCAGCAGTGCCAACCACTGTGCCACCATGCCTCCCCTTGTGAATCAAATACATCAAATCCTTGTGGATTTGGAGTGAATAGGATTTGCTTTCCTGTGCATGGAACTTTTTTGGACCTGGGGAGGAAGGGAGGCTGAGCAGTTGCATGGAGCTGTCCAGGGAGGGAGGGTGGTGGTTGTCCAGGGGAGTCAGGGCAAGGATGCCCATGGAGGAACATCATGGCAGCCCCACCAAGGCTCGCAGGGACAGAGGGAGGGAGATGGATGATACAGGAGAGGTCAATCCCGTTGAACAGGAACCCAATCATGATGGAAGGGAGATCGGGGTGATAGGTGAGAGGTCAGTGGTGAGGAGATGAGGGTAATAGAGGGCAGGTCAAGGATGAGAACAGTAGGATTGAGGATGGTAGATGGCAAGTCGAGGATGCCAAGGAGCAGACTGATGGCGGCCCGGGGGTGGGGCAGAACCAGGGTGACAGAGACTTGATCAAGGGTGAAAGTGGATAGGTCAAGGATCACCGCAAGCAGAACAAGTGTGGTGGACGGAAGGTCAAAGGTGAGGGAGGATGCAAGGTGATAGCTTGCAGCTCCAGGGTCAATGTGAGAATGGCCAGAGTCTTGGCTGCAACAACAGATGGGCCAGAGGACATGTCAAGGAGGGCATTTTCTATGTTGGAGAGCAGCTGTGCAAAGCAATGGGCCCCCCACTGGTCAGCTGTGCTCAAGTCAGGGAGAAGGGCCAGATGGAGTGGGCTGACCAGATCTTTGCCCTGTGTCCGCATTTCAGCTCAGGCAGACAAGATGGGTCTCATGCAGCCAGTGGAGACTTGGTGAAGGAAGGGAGTCACCAACAGAGGATGGCCCAGGACCAGGGGACATCATTGGCCAGAACGCCAAAAAGGTGCAGCATCAGAGGGTGAGGCAGCTCAGGATGCTGGCGAGTGCAACGCTGAGTAATTGCGCAAAATCGAATATATCGCACAGGGGGTAACTACCTTCAGCTGTCTGAGGCTGGGGATAGAGCAGCATTGCGTCATTGGCCTCTGTCAACTCTTGCAGGAAGACCTGGGGAATGGGAAGCAATCCTAATGCCAGGAGCATCAAAAGTAACTGCAGCAGCAAATTTCCACATCAGATCATTCCAGGGATCCAGCGGAAGAGATAAGCGCAGCATCTCACAATCAGCCATTGGGGGAGGTCTGTAAGATGAGATAAATCCATCTTTTTGTGGACATTAATACAACATGTGGAATATGGACAAAATTGGCTGAAATACGGACAAAACACATGGAAGTAAAATGGCTGCAGACAAGACATTGACACACAAAGAGATACAGTAAGAAGTCTCACAAAGAACAAAGAACAAAGAACAGTACAGCACAGGAAACAGGCCCTTCGGCCCTCCAAGCCTGTGCCGCTCCTTGGTCCAACTAGACCAATCGTTTGTATCCCTCCATTCCCAGGCTGCTCATGTGACTATCCAGGTAAGTCTTAAACGATGTCAGCGTGCCTGCCTCCACCACCCTACTTGGCAGCGCATTCCAGGCCCCCACCACCCTCTGTGTAAAAAACATCCCTCTGATATCTGAGTTATACTTCGCCCCTCTCATCTTGAGCCCGTGACCTCTCGTGATCGTCACCTCCGACCTGGGAAAAAGCTTCCCACTGTTCACCCTATCTATACCCTTCATAATCTTGTACACCTCTATTAGATCTCCCCTCATTCTCCGTCTTTCCAAGGAGAACAACCCCAGTCTACTCAATCTCTCCTCATAGCTAAGACCCTCCATACCAGGCAACATCCTGGTAAACCTTCTCTGCACTCTCTCTAACGCCTCCACGTCCTTCTGGTAGTGCGGCGACCAGAACTGGACGCAGTACTCCAAATGTGGCCTAACCAGCGTTCTATACAGCTGCATCATCAGACTCCAGCTTTTATACTCTATACCCCGTCCTATAAAGGCAAGCATACCATATGCCTTCTTCACCACCTTCTCCACCTGTGTTGCCACCTTCAAGGATTTGTGGACTTGCACACCTAGGTCCCTCTGTGTTTCTATACTCCTGATGACTCTGCCATTTATTGTATAACTCCTCCCTACATTATTTCTTCCAAAATGCATCACTTCGCATTTATCCGGATTAAACTCCATCTGCCACCTCTCCGCCCAATTTTCCAGCCTATCTATATCCTGCTGTATTGCCCGACAATGCTCTTCGCTATCCGCAAGTCCAGCCATCTTCGTGTCATCCGCAAACTTGCTGATTACACCAGTTACACCTTCTTCCAAATCATTTATATATATCACAAATAGCAGAGGTCCCAGTACAGAGACCTGCGGAACACCACTGGTCACAGACCTCCAGCCGGAAAAAGACCCTTCGACCACTACCCTCTGTCTCCTATGGCCAAGCCAGTTCTCCACCCATCTAGCCACTTCTCCTTGTATCCCATGAGCCTTAACCTTCTTAACCAACCTGCCATGTGGGACTTTGTCAAATGCCTTACTGAAATCCATATAGACGACATCCACGGCCCTTCCTTCATCAACCGTTTTTGTCACTTCCTCAAAAAACTCCACCAAATTTGTAAGGCACGACCTCCCTCTTACAAAACCATGCTGTCTGTCACTAATGAGATTGTTCCGTTCTAAATGCACATACATCCTGTCTCTAAGAATCCTCTCCAACAACTTCCCTACCACGGACATCAAGCTCACCGGCCTATAATTTCCTGGGTTATCCCTGCTACCCTTCTTAAACAACGGGACCACATTCGCTATCCTCCAATCCTCAGGGACCTCACCCGTGTCCAAAGAAGCGACAAAGATTTCCGTCAGAGGCCCAGCAATTTCATCTCTCGTCTCCCTGAGCAGTCGAGGATAGATGCCATCAGGCCCTGGGGCTTTGTCAGTTTTAATGTTCCCTAAAAAACCTAACACTTCCTCTCTTGTAATGGAGATTTTCTCTAATGGGTCAACACCTCCCTCCGAGACACTCCCGGTTAACACGCCCCTCTCCTTCGTGAATACCGATGCAAAGTATTCATTTAGGATCTCCCCTATTCCCTTGGGTTCTAAGCATAATTCCCCTCCTTTGTCCCTGAGAGGTCCGATTTTCTCCCTGACAACTCTTTTGTTCCTAACGTATGAATAGAATGCCTTAGGATTCTCCTTAATCCTGCCTGCCAAGAACATCTCGTGACCTCTTTTTGCCCTTCTAACTCCCCGTTTGAGTTCTTTCCTACTCTCTCTGTATTCCTCCAGAGCTCCATCTGTTTTCAGTTGCCTGGACTTAACGTACGCCTCCCTTTTCATTTTAATCAGATCCTCAATTTCCCTGGTTATCCACGGCTCTCGAATCCTACCTTTCCTATCTTTCCTTTTTACAGGCACATGCCTATCCTGCAGCCTTATCAATAGTTCCTTAAAAGACTCCCACATGCCAGACGCGGACTTACCCTCGAACATCCTCTCCCAATCAACATCCACCAATTCCTGCCTAATCCGGCTATAGTCAGCCTTCCCCCAATTTAGCACCCTGCCCGTAGGACAGCACTCATCCTTGTCCATTACTATCCTAAAGTTAACAGAGTTGTGGTCACTATTTGCCACATGTTCCCCTACCGAAACTTTGACGACCTGACCGGGCTCATTTCCCAGAACTCGGTCCAGTATAGCCCCCTCTCTTCGGGCTATCTACATACTGTTCCAAAGAACCTTCCAGTACGCATTTTAAAATTCCTCCCCGTCCGGACCCCCAGCTCTAAGCACTTTCCAGTCTGTGCCAGGGAAATTAAAGTCCCCCACTACAACAACCCTAACACCAGGTTAAAGTCCAACAGGTTTATTTGGTAGCACAAGCCACTGGCTTTCAGAGAGATAGAATTCCTTTCAGATAGAGAGATACACAGCCTTATCAAATCCATCTAGGATTGAGCAGACAAAGAACGATGAGTCATGGGCAAAACTAGCCTGTAGTTATGCAAAAACTAGCCCTGCTAGACCTGGTTAACAATGATACCCATTACAATATCTATGCATAGTATATATTATAGACTCCAAGTTGTCTGCGAAGTCCAACAGGTTTGGGCCCAGGCTGTGTCTTGCAAAACCATCTCGATGGGAAAGCAATCAACACCTCCTGAGGACCATCGAAAGCCATTTCGCACCTCATCAACTGCAAGCACTCTCATCAAAATTCGACCGACCGTTGGGAGAAGCTTGCCAGAAATTCAAAGGCTGCATTTTTTTGAAATTGGATAAAGACAAAGGACAGGAGACTCTTTTAGCCAGAGCACACGGGTGGTTCACTTGTCCACTTCACCAGGGACTCTTCTCCAAGCAGAACAAGACAACCTTGACTGAGCCGCAACCTTGTTCCTTACCGACTCCAACAACTGAGGATACTCTAAAATTACTCCTCAGCAACCAGAATGAAATTCAACAAGTATTTACCAGCAAAGGTCCAGGATGCAAGAAACAGCATTTGCGAACATAACTCCAGACTGAAGGCCAGCAAAGATTTTTATACCTGCCTGACCCCGCGACCAAGCTGTGTATCCCTTGAAGGCAAGACGGCCCTAACCTTTTCTGAAAGATAGCACTGCCTCTTTGACCCCAGGAGCAGTGAGTATAATCTACAGTCACCAGAAATCTCCAATTAGCCAGGTGTTGAGGAAGAGTGGTTGGGAATTGTGTAAAATTATGTAAACCTAAAAATATCCAATGTGTTGTTATAGTCTCTTCCTTCCTTGGCATAGTAACTGGTTATGTGGGCGCATGTTGACAGGCCCGGCTAATTTCATTCCTTCCTAAATAAAATTTGGCCTTTTTGAAACTCATCTCTCTTTTCATTCTGGTGGATCACAGAACTAGAACATAATTCCAAAGTCTAGAACCATAGGGGGTTTGGGCGCTTCGAAAACGTTCACTTAAGCGGGTTCACTGGTCAGGCAGAAACAGTGACTCACTTTCTCTCTCTCCTGCAAAATCGTTCCAATGTGACACTTCCGCCATTTCCTCCACCTGCAGGAGAGACACACATGTCCAAGAGTGGCAGCAGGGACCGCTAAATGTGGAGTAAAAGACCCCCTACAGTCACCAGTGCACTAAGTGCAAAAGGGCAAATGATTTTGTGCGCATTACCACAGACCCAGGCAGCCAGAGCCGTGGGATCTGGTGCGGTCGCTGGATTTCCACAGGTTCCAGGGGCACACATTTAGTGTTGAGAGTTCCCTGGGAACTGCCGGCAGTCTTCGTGAAGGAGAGCTCTCGCTCTGCCAGTGTGTAGCTGGTCAGTGATCACCCCGTATGAATCCTGTGCATGTGTGCTGTTCCCCAGCGCTGATGACTCTTACACTCTCAAGTATTGTCAGAATCCACAGTTGTTTGCTCACCCTGGGCTACTACAAGGGGGGGGGGGGTTCCTGGGTGCTGAGAGATACAAACACAAGACCTGACTCATTGCACCCATGTCAAACCCCAGAAGCCCAACAGATACACTGCCCCCCCCCCCCCCCACCGTTCCTCAACAACAGCCACAATAAATGGGACCACTGCCTGCTGAAGGTGACGTTCCCCTTGGGTGGACATGTTTCTTCGGAAGGAACTTTTCAAATGCAGACAATAAAAATGTAACAAAACTTACTCCAACTTTCAAATCAAAGAAAGGGTTTAATAAAGAAACTTCATTACTCCAAACTTGGGGCCTCGTCCTGGGCCATTCCAAGCTCCCCCACAATTCCCAACAGGTTCTTATTTATACAGAGTCAGCTGCTCAGCTGACCATCACATCATTATGTAATTGGTTCCATGATTTACTTGGTCAGCTAACCCTTACATCTTGTTACCATTGGTCACATTACATCCGATACAGAGTTGTCACCGGTTACATTCTAACAGACCACTCAGTTGGCGAACTGCAGTAAGGGCCACAGCGGGTCTCATGGATCATTGCGGCTTGCTGTGCCCTGTAGAACCTTCCACAGCAAAGGGTTGAGGAAGGAGGATGGAGGAGCTTGATGCTTCCTCAAGGGGCGGCACGGTAGCACAGTGGTTAGCACTGCTGCTTCACAGCTCCAGGGACCTGGGTTTGATTCCCGGCTTGAGTCACTGTCTGTGTGGAGTTTGCACATTCTCCTCGTGTCTGCGTGGGTTTCCTCCGGGTGCTCCGGTTTCCTCCCACAGTCCAAAGATGTGCGGGTTAGGTTGATTGGCCATGCTAAAATTGCCCCTTAGTGTCCTGAGATGCGTAGGTTAGAGGGATTAGTGGGTAAATATGTAGGGATATGGGGGTAGGGCCTGGGTGGGATTGTGGTCGGTGCAGACTCGATGGGCCGAATGGCCTGTTTCTGCACTGTAGGGTTTCTATGATTTCAGGCAAGGAAGAATGGGCAGAAGTTGATTTTCATCAGGGAGTGGATGGAATTGCTCCTGCAGCAGATAAGTTTAAGTTTATTTATTAGTGTCACAAGTAGGCTTACATTAACACCCCAAGTTACTGTGAAAATCCCCTACTCGTCACACTCCAGTACCTGTTCGGGTACACCTAGGGAGAATTTAGCACAGCCAATGCACCTAGCACGGCTTTTGGACTATGGGAGGAAACCGGAGCACCCGGAGGAAACCCACGCAGATATGGAGAGAACATGCAGACTCCACATAGACAGTAACCCAAGCCGGGAATTGAACCGGGTCCCTGGCGCTGTGAGGCAGCAGTGCTAACCGCTATGCCACCGTGCTGCCAGATGACAGGTTAATGGAGCGACGCATCAGACAAGCCCATGGCATCCTCATCTAATTCCGATTTCAGACAGAATAAGAATGAGTTTGTAAGACATCTCACTTTCCACCACAAGAATTGTCACAGTGCAAAGTGCCAACACATCCGGCATGCTCCCTCAATGCCAACCCACAGACCAACCTTCAGTACCTCTGGTGCCAGGAAAGGACAAAGTCAACAGGCCCTTGGCGTGAGCAAGTCCGGATGCAAGTTTCCATCAAAGCTACCTACACACACTTCTGGCTTGGGCAGGAAGTGGCACAGAATCCAATCCCTGACAAGGCCTTGCTAAAAAAAGCTCTGCGTGCCAAATATGCAATGCCTCAGCTGCAGACAGTTGAGGAAACAGCTTCTGAGGGATGAGAATGGGAGTGAGCATCAAATGCCAGGCTTGCCAGCTAGGTTCCGATCCCCTGACCTAACAAAGACTAACAAACACAGAGGGCTCTCTATGTGGAAGAACTCAGTTACATCACTACTTGGGAGGCACCACAATAAACAATATGTCCATAACATCGACGTTAGCCATCGCTAATGTTCAATGAAGCGCCAAGTTCTTTAAAGACCACGTCTGGTTGAGAAAATCCCAATGTGGCCATTCAACACACACACAAACAAAATGATCAAAACTATATTTAGATTTGAATTCATGATGTCATAGAAAGATAGGAATCTTGGGCCACTCGAATTTTGTTTGCTTTGGCTTTCCACCACCAATCTCAACATCCCCAGCTGAGCTGGAGGCAGTTGCCTGAGCTCTATGGTCTGTTGCCTGGGATGACCTTGGCTACCCGAAGCCAAGGAAGCTCCGTCCTGCTGAGAGCCTCCTGCACAGGTGCAAGTGCATCCTCCGTGGCCTCACCTACTGGAAGACTGAGGTCACTAAGGAGGGTGGGGAGCGGAAGCGCACACTTGGAGCACCTGAAGATGAATCCCCGCAAGGCGGATTGCTGTTCCCCGCCGCCCCGCCCCCCACCCCACCCCCCGCCCCTCTCTGTCAGTGCACTCCACTGACAGGATGAGCCAGAAAATTTCGACCAGTCCCTCTTCCTGTCCGAGCTACTCCTCCTGCCACTGTAAAACCAACTCCACACTGAATTTTATCTGGTATACTTAAATTAAGACACCACCTCTGTGATTACGCCATTGTATGATTAGGAATATAGAAAATGCGAGGGCAAATAATCCTGTTCAACACAAACTCGCTTTCTCTCTTAATCGACTTTATTCAAGGTCCTTAATTGCAATTTTTTTGCTGCATTGTGTTAGGTTGGAGCCTTAATGTCTTTATTCAAAGAGAAATGAGGATTGAATTCCTTGGAGCATGAGTCAGATTTGGGACAAATAACTGCAAAAGACCTTCAGATTAAAGATTTCAGGGTGATTTGAAGCTAAGTGCTTTGAATGCTTCCATATTAGAATAAAGCTTCCATTTGATACTAAAGATTAAACTTTCATTCAGCCTTTTGAACATAAATGTAGTTGAATTCGGCAGCTAAACATTGAAACCTTGTCTTGTCAATCTTGTTCCTTGGAGCATTTCAGGTAACAGAGGCCTTTCTGTTGGCTTAAGTTCAATAATAACTGATTCTTTTAGGGAGATTTGGAAGGTAGAGCAAGTTCCTATGCAGCATACAATAAGGAACTGTAATAACTCCTCAGAGGCCGGTGTCCCTTCAGCAGATTCCCTTCACATACAAACTCTATTCCACTCCTCAAGTGCTTCAGGTACACAGTCAGAATAAAGAGTGCCAGTGGACCTGGCACACCCATTTTTATACACAGGTGAGGCTCGTTGATTGGGCAAGCAATTATGACCAATCTTTTGGCCAACCAAGTAAACTAAATCAAATTAACGAGGAGACAAATTAAAATGGGCAGCTCCCAAATGGAGGGGAACCGCCCGAAACAAAAGACAACGTGGAAAGGATACTTAAAACTTCAAATCAAAATGTGATAAAAGGGGTTGATAATGCACCCCAGTCTCTGTGGTGCCCAGCAGGCACAGAAGGCATTAACGGGATCCTCAGACACCGCATGCTCCCTCTCCAGGGACACCCAGCCGCAAATATAGTCGCGGTAGACGGGCAGACTCCCTCGGTCGCCCGCTGCCTGGACCTGTTTATTGCAAGTTTTGCAGGCAATTATAACCTCAATCAGGGAGCTCATACTCCAAAAGGCCCACCTCATGGACTTCATTGAAGTAATTACAGGATCACAATTGACACCACCTTCATGAAAACATAATTGTATTATTAGGACTGACAGGATTCATTTAATGGACAATGATGATTGAAATATAGAGGTTTACAGCATGGAAACAGGCCCTTCGGCCCAACTTGTCCATGCTGCCCCTTTTTTAAACCCCTAAGCTAGTCCCAATTGCCCGCATTTGGCCCATATCCCTCTGTACTCATCTTACCCATGTAACTGTTTTTAAAAGACAAAATTTGTACCCGACTTGACTACTACCTCTGGCAGCTTGTTCCAGACACATCACCACCCTCTGTGTGAAAAAATTGCCCCTCTGGACACTTTTGTATCTCTCCCTCTCACCTTAAATCTATGCCCTCTAGTTTTAGACTCCCGTACCTTTGGGAAAAGATATTGACTATCCAGCTGATCTATGCCCCTCATTATTTTATAGATCTCTATAAGGTCACCCCTCAGCCTCCTACGCTCCAGAGAAAAAATGGGTGTGTTTGATGTACATAAACCTGTAACTTTAAGCATAAATATTGGAAGCTTCTCGGAACAGAACAGGACATGCTCCAAGATCTTCCTGGAAACTTGTGATATGAACAAGTTGTACTTCAGCACCTCATTTGCTATGCTGATCTTTGTATTTTAACTTAAGTACTTCTCATTCCAACTGAAATAAACATATACGCTTTGGAATGAGGCTGCCTCTAATCTCGGAATATCATAGTTTAAATCTAAATATAAATAACTTTCCAGTTAACCTTTCTCAGAGTAAATTATTCTTTAATTTGTGGACAATTTATTCTCTTTTACCTTGTCATCTGGAAAAACTTAATCTAATAGTTGCCATAATTCTACTGACTATTATAGCCATGGTTCATGACCTCTTGGACTTCTTACCAGTTCCCACAACAATCACATTTTCTATTATTAAGCTGATGTTCAAAAAGTCATCTTACAATTAAATGTAGTATCGGGTTTTCTTTTGCAATGAGGAGATGGCAAGACGGTGGTTCTTGGGCGAAGATGCATTCTTGCATGTGAAGGTTTTCCTAAATGATGCTCCCACTGTCTCCACTTGCAAGCCCGTGAGCAAGGTGTCCATGGGTTTGAATGCAAAGTGAAGTTCCTTTTGCTGTGCCCAACTCCCTTGAACAACACCATAAAGAATCATGGAACAAAAAGGCCATTCAGCCCATCTGCAAAACCACATGCTATCAGTAATAGTGGGGTCTGAAGCAAACAGGGTTAATGTGGGACTGAGTACAGTACTGCCCACACAGTGATGTAAGAAGACACATGACCTAGAGCTGGAGTCAGTCTTGAGAAGGACATGAGATTGTAAAGAAGTCTGAGGATGGAGTCAGCTCCATAACTGTACTCTCATAGAACATAGAACATAGAACAGTACAGCACAGAACAGGCCCTTCGGCCCACGATGTTGTGCCGAGCTTTATCTGAAACCAAGATCAAGCTATCCCACTCCCTATCATCCTGGTGTGCTCCATGTGCCTATCCAATAACCGCTTAAATGTTCCTAAAGTGTCTGACTCCACTATCACTGCAGGCAGTCCATTCCACACCCCAACCACTCTCTGCGTAAAGGACCTACCTCTGATATCCTTCCTATATCTCCCACCACGAACCCTATAGTTATGCCCCCTTGTAATAGCTCCATCCACCCGAGGAAATAGTCTTTGAACGTTCACTCTATCTATCCCCTTCATCATTTTATAAACCTCTATTAAGTCTCCCCTCAGCCTCCTCCGCTCCAGAGAGAACAGCCCTAGCTCCCTCAACCTTTCCTCATAAGACCTACACTCCAAACCAGGCAGCATCCTGGTAAATCTCCTCTGCACTCTTTCCAGCGCTTCCACATCCTTCTTATAGTGAGGTAACCAGAACTGCACACAATATTCCAAATGTGGTCTCACCAAGGTCCTGTACAGTTGCAGCATAACCCCATGGCTCTTAAACTCCAACCCCTTGTTAATAAAAGCTAATAGGCCTTCTTCACAGCTCTATCCACTATAGGCCTTCTTCACAGCTCTATCCACTTGAGTGGCAACCTTCAGAGATCTGTGGATATGGACCCCAAGATCTCTGTTCCTCCACAGTGTTCAGAACCCTACCTTTGACCCTGTAATCCACATTTAAATTAGTCCTACCAAAATGAATCACCTCACATTTAGAAAATCATAGAAAATCATAGAAACCCTACAGTGCAGAAGGAGGCCACTCGGCCCACCGAGTCTGCACTGACCACAATCCCACCCAGGCCCCACCCCTACATATTTTACCCGCCAATCCCTCCAACCCACGCATCCCAGGACACCAAGGGGCAATTTAACATGGCCAATCAACCTAACGGGCACATCTTTGGACTGTGGGAGGAAACCGGAGCACCCGGAGGAAACCCACGCAGACACGAGGAGAATGTGCAAACTCCACACAGACAGTGACCCGAGCCGGGAATCGAACCTGGGACCCTGGAGCTGTGAAGCAGCAGTGCTAACCACTGTGCTACCGTGCCGCCCTTTATCAGGGTTAAACTCCATTTGCCATTTTTCAGCCCAGCTTTGCATCCTATCTATGTCTCTTTGCAGCCTAAAACAGCCCTCCACCTCATCCACTACTCCACCAATCTTGGTGTCATCAGCAAATTTACTGATCCACCATTCAGCCCCCTCCTCTAAGTCATTAATAAAAATCACAAAGAGCAGAGGACCAAGCACTGATCCCTGTGGCACTCCGCTAGCAACCTGCCTCCAATCCGAAAATTTTCCATTCACCACCACCCTCTGTCTTCGATCAGACAGCCAGTTACCTATCCAATCGGCCAACTTTCCCTCTATCCCACACCTCCTCACTTTCATCATAAGCCGACCATGGGGGACCTTATCAAACGCCTTACTAAAATCCATGTATATGACATCAACTGCCCTACCTTCATCAACACACTTAGTTACCTCCTCAAAAAATTCTATCAAATTTGTGAGGCACGACTTGCCCTTCATGAATCCGTGCTGACTATCCCGGATTAATCCGCATCTTTCTAAATGGTCGTAAATCCCATCCCTAAGGACCTTTTCCATCAATTTACCAACCACCGAAGTAAGACTAACCGGTCTATAATTACCAGGGTCATTTCTATTCCCTTTCTTAAACAGAGGAACAACATTCGCCATTCTCGACTGGAGATATGAATAAAGATGTGCTGTTGGTATATTCAAGACCACAAAGCCTATGTCATGGTGTCCAAAGCAGGATTCTTCACTATTTACCCAAGGACAGTTTCTTTAAACCCATTTAATCCTCTGAGCGAGTGCGGCACAAATATACATTGATTTCCAAAGCTCATCTATCAAGCCTCTAATGTGATACTTGTCCCACAACCAAGTTGTCAGGAACACTCTGACACAGTAAGAGGTGCTCAATGACATGGCTTTATCTGAGGAAGGATGTACTTGCTATAGAGAGAGTACAGCGAAGATTTACCAGGCTGATTCCTGGGATGGCAGGTCTGTCATATGAGGAGAGACTAAGTCAGTTAGGATTATATTCAATGGAGTTTAGAAGAGTGAAAGGGGATCTCATAGAAACTGATAAAATTCGAACAGGATTAGACAGAGTAGATTCAGAAAGAATGCTCCAAATGGTGGGGGAGTCCAGAACTGGGGATCATAGTTTGAGGATAAGGGATAAATCTTTTAGTACTGAGGTGAGGAGAAATTTCTTCACTGAGAGTGGTGAATCTGTGGAATTCATTACCACAGAAAGTAGTTGAGGCCAAAACATCTGATTTCAGGAAGAAGTGAGGTACAGCTCTTGGGGCTAAAGGGATCAAGGCATATGGAGGGAAGGCAGGATCAGAGCATTGAATTCGATGATCAGCCAAGATCGTAATGAATGGCGAAGCAGGCTTGAAGGACCGGATGGCCTCCTCCTGCTTCTATTTTCGATGTTACTTTGGTTCAATGTTTATTTTTTCCATTCACATTAACAGAACTATAAAAATGAGTGTTTCTCTTTCCAAAAGGAAAGATAGCCCGTCATTCACTTCTCCAGCTGAGATAGAAATTTCTCTCCGCTTTGCATAACCATTTTACCCTCTGAATGACCTCAGGATGTGCTGAGTCATAATCTGACCTATGAATTTCAACTGAGGCTTTTTTTCCCCAGAAAAGGGAAGGCCTGACCGAGGTCTTTCAGACTCTGAGAGGGTTGGATGGGGCTAGGCGCAGAGAAAATGTTTCCACCTGGCGAGCAAGGCCAGAACTAGACGCCATGAATACAAAATAGTCACTCGTAGACCCAATAGGAAATTCAGGAAAAGCTTCTTCACCCAGGGAGTGGCGAATGTGTGAAACACGTTGCCACAGGGAGTCGGAGAGGCCAATGGCATGGGTGCATTCGAGATAAATGCATAATGGAGAAAGGAATGAAAGGATATATTGAAGTTCGATAAAGAGGAAGTTCAGCCGGAGCATGAATACTGGCATGGCTGTCGGACCAAATGGCCTCTTTCTGTGCTGTAAATACATTGTAGAAATGCACTGTTAAATGCAGACCCAATTATGCCCAACTGCCCCTCAGCCATAACACAATACATTGTGTGAATAATGATCTGATGTCGCCAGAATAATTCATTGAGTGAAACATTGTGCTCTGCTTTGACATGTTAAGGTGTTGTGTAAATGCATGTGCTAATATTAGTACATGATTTCAGAAAGCAGATTTGCCGAATGAGCTAACACCTTTTAAAAACTGGATTTATTTGACTGCTGGTCATAATTACACTTTTTATCGTCCTCGTATCTCTTGTCATATATTCTCTAATGATCTTCAGCTGACATTAGTACAACCCTGAGACTCTGCTTTCCTGTGAGATGTGTTTTCATCTCCTTATTTAGTCAAGGCATTCAGGTCTTTCCAGGTTCTTGCTTTCACTCTACGACCATTATATTTTCTTGTCACATCCCTCATCAAGGCCATTAATTTCTCGAAAGTAAGTTGCAAAGAGTTCTGCCTCTCGCGATCCTGGAGTTTGCCCTTCCATGAATATGAAAAGAAAATGGGCTTTATACAGCACCTCACGACATGGTGCTTCTGAAGTGCAGTGACCATTATAGTGTGGACAAACCTGCCAGCCTTATTTTTCCCATTCATCCACAGGATGTTGGCAAGGGCAGCAGGGCAAGTGATTATTGTGCTTCCATGACTGCATTTGTGACTTGCGGGCCCCTGCGTGACTTGCTGGGCCACTTTGCAGGGCAGTTAAGATTTAATGATGGCAGGAGGCTATTCGGTCCATCATGCCTGTGGCCAGTCAGCCAATCCCAGTTCACAAGAATGAAGAGCTTGTCGTATGAGGAACGGTTGAGGACTCTGGCTCTGTACTCATTGGAGTTTAGAAGGATGAGGGGGGATCTTATTGAAACTTACAGGCTACTGCGAGGCCTGGATAGAGCGCACATGAAGAGGATGTTTCCACGAGTAGGAAAAACTAGAATCAGAGGACACAACCTCAGGCTAAAGGGACGATTCTTTAAAACAGAGATGAGGAGGAATTTCTTCAGCTAGAGAATGGTGAATCTGTGGAACTCTTTGCTGCAGAAGGCTGTGGGGGCCAGGTCATTGAGTGTCTTTAAGACAGAGATAGATAGGTTCTTGATTAATAAGGGGATCAGGGGTTATGGGGAAAAGGCAGAGGAATGGGGATGAGAAAAATATCAGCCATGAGTGAATGGCGGAGCCGAGTGGCCTAATTCTGCTCCGATGTCTTATGGTCTTATAGTTGGGGCAGCAGAAGAAACAGTGCTTTTGGCCTCAGCAAAATTGCATTCGGGACAGGAAAACCCAGTTCCTGATCACTATCAGCTGAGCACTGAATGACTCCCACAAGCATCCGAGTCACGAGAGGAGACTGGGTTAGTACTCCCAAGTCCATTCAAATATACAGAGACAGAATTTAATTCACTCGAAATCCATTCCCTTAGACAGAGTTAAAATTGGGCCCAGAGTGTCTCCAAACTAGGTTCACTCAGCTAGATATGAAGTTAGAAAGACTTCAGTCGGAGAAATAGATGGTTATCCGAGAATATATACAAACCTTAGTTTATGAGGAGCGATGGTACACAGATGGCTTTTGTCTGGAGCTTATTCAAGTCCAACAGTGCTTCCACTAGAAGTGCTTGATGATGCTGTCAATCGGCTGGATCAAACGTGATTGAATGTAAATGCAAAAGGAATTTAAAAGAACAACATAAAATAATGCAATTTCAGATGTACAGCATCAGGAAGGAAAAATTAAGGTTCTGGGTTGGACCCTTCTTCAGAACCAGGGCAAAGATAGAACGATGGCCATACAGGAAGCAGCCTGCACAAGTGAGGCTGTGCCTCCTCTACAGCTGAGGTGGTTAAACATGGTGTGGTGCTCCTCAAATGGTCTCCCAGAACAAGCCGTTGGCCAAATAGCAGTATTCCCATGGTTTACTTCAGAAGGTGCAGGGTTCAAATCCTGCTCTAGATGCACCATGGCTCAAGCTCTCAATTCTGGTTGGCACCCAGTGGGAGGTGATAACACCCTCCTACTCTATCGCACTAACTGCTACGAACTGGTTGCTTTAAAGATGGCTCAGGCCGTGTTTGTGTCTCAGCCTGAGAATCCTGCAGTTCTTCACATGGTTCACCAAGTGAAGAGTGTGAAGAATAGGACATATCTCCCCTATAAAGTTTGACTTTTAATTATTCTAACAAACTGCCAGCACAGACAAAATGGTTCACCTGTGCTGTAGAGTTTTGGTAGCTATTATTTACACCTGATCCAGATCAGTTAATGTGATGTACAGCCCACTGAAATGCATCCCCATTCCCACCACATATTGCTTAGTTTAGCTCTTAAATATCTGAATTTGGATTGTCCCCCCAGCAATGGTGTTCCAGCAGGTGAGGACTTCTAGTCATCCCTCCGAACGCCCTTGGAGCGGTTTAAGTGGCTGAGCAGTGAAAGAGCCAGAAGTGTCTGAAGAAACGAAGATTGTCATGGTAGTACAAGCTTCAGAAGATACCATCATTTTCATTCAAAAGCAAGTGGATGCCGAAATGAAATGAAAGAAGGCTGTCACAGGTCCCTTTCCCTCTAATAAGGATACCCAAGGCCATGACCACTGTTTCCCTTGCTCAATCTGAAATTTTCCCAAGATGGGATGGTCAGAACCATCCATGACCTCAGGACATCCCAAAGCACTTTACAACCCACTTTTGAAGTGAGGTCAGCCTCCCATCCATTGACTCCGTCTACACTTCCCACTGCTTCGGAAAAGCAGCCAGCATAATTAAGGACCCCACGCACCTTGGACATGCTCTCTTCCACCTTCTTCCGTTGGGATAAAGATACAAAAGTCTGAGGTCACGTACCAACCGACTCAAGAACAGTTTGTTCCAAGCTGCCATCAGGCTTTTGAATGGACCTTCTTCACACTAAGTTGATCATTCTCTACACACTGGCTATGACTGTAACACTACATTCTGCACACTCTCCTTTCTTTCTCTATGAATGGTATGCTTTTTCTGTACAGCACGCAGGAAACGATACTTTTCACTATCTACCAATACATGTGACAATAATAAATCAAATCAAAATGTGGTCAATGTTGTGATGTAGGAATTACAGCACCCAATTCATGCACAGCAAAGACCAGAAGATCTTCTCCGTTTTATTTTTAAAAAGTGATGCTGATTGAGTGACAACTGCAAGCTTGGACACCTGGAAAATTGTCCCTTCTTTCTTTGGAATTGTACCATGGGTTCTTTTACATGAGAATGCAAACAGGACGTCAGTTTCACACCTCATCTGAAAGACAACATGTCTGACAGTGCAATGCTCCCTCAGTACCTAAATTTTTATGCTCAAGTCCTGGAATGGGCCATGATCCCACGACCTTTTGACTAAGGATAAGAGCATTGCCAACTGAGCTATAACTGATGAGCTGGCTGCAGTGATCACAAATTCAATTTTCCTGGGTACTCTAAAGTTCTTGGCTAGAAACGTTACATATTCAGCCAGGGACATTTAGAATTGGGACTTCACGGCTGTTACACTTGGATGCATTGTTATATCTTCTCAGCAGACTCCCTCTGCTGGTATGTGTGCGTGCGTGTGTGTGTGTGTGTGCGTGTGTGCGTGCGTGCGTGCGTGCGTGCAAAGGTAAAGTCGTCATAGTCACTGATGACCATAGGCTGCTCTCCCCCTCAAAGGGGGACTGGTGATGATTTAACCTGAGAATCACCACACCTCAGGCGAGGGGCCTTCATGAATAACCTTAGCCGATATGATTTGATTTATTATTGTCACATGTATTAACATACAGTGAAAAGTATTGTTTCTTATGTGCAATACAGACAAAACATACCGTTCATAGAGAAGGAAAGGAGAGAGTGCAGAATGTAGTGTTACAGTCATGGCTAGGGTGTAGAGAAAGATCAACTTGATGCAAGGTAAGTCCATTCAAAAGTCTGACAGCAGCAGGGAAGAAGCTGTTCTTGAGTCAGTTGGTACATGACCTCAGACTTTTGTATCTTTTTCCCGAAGGAAGAAGGTGGAAGAGAGAATGTCCGGGGTGCGTGGGGTCCTTAATTATGTTGGCTGCTTTGCCGAGGCAGCGGGAAGTATAGACAGAGTCAATGGATGAGAGGCTGGTCTGCATGGTGGATTGGGCTACATTCACGACCTTTTGTAGTTTCTTGCTGTCTTGGGCAGAGCAGGCGCCATACCAAGCTATGATACAACCAGAAAGAATGCTTTTTATGGTGCATCTGTAAAAGTTGGTGAGAGTCGTAGCTGACATACCAAATTTCCTTAGTCTTTTGAGAAAGTAGAGGCGTTGGTGGGCTTTCTTAACTATAGTGTCGGCATGGGGGGACCAGGACAGGTTGTTGGTGATCTGGATACCTAAAAACTTGAAGCTCTCGACCCTTTCTACTTCGTCCCCATTGATGTAGACAGGGGCATATTCTCCTTACGCTTCCTGAAGTCGATGACAATCTCCTTTGTTTTATTGACATTGAGGGAGAGACTATTGTTGCCACACCAGTTCACCAAATTCACTATCTCATTCCTGTACTCTGTCTCGTCATTGTTTGAGATACGACCCACTACGATGGTGTCATCAGCAAACTTGAAAATCGAATTGGAGGGGAATTTGGCCACACAGTCATAGGTGTTCAAGGAGTATAGTGGGGAGCTGAGAACACAGCCTTGTGGGGCCCTGGTGTTGAGGATGATTGTGGAGGAGGTGTTGTTGCCTATCCTTACTGATTGTGGTCTGTGAGTTGGCAAGTTCAGGATCCAGCCGCAGAGGGAGGTGCCGAGGCCCAGGCCACGGAGTTTGGAGATGAGTTTCGTGGGAATAATAGTGTTGAAGACTGAGCTGTAGTCAATAAATAGGAGTCTGACATAGGTGTCCTTGTTATCTAGGTGTTCCAGGGTTGAATGCAGGGCCAGGGAAATGGCGTCAGCTGTGGGCATGTTGCGGCGGTAGGCAAACTGTAGTTAGGGAATTGAACTCACGCTGTTGGTGTCACTCTGCATCATGAACCTGCCGACCAGACAACTAAGCTAACCGACCCCTCCATGTGGATGTATGAGTGCATGGTAGCCTCAAATGAACAAAATGCATAGTGCAATTTTCAGTACGCGACAGACACAGGCCAGATGGCCAGACAAATATTATGATCCAGGCCCAAATTCCTAATTGAGTAGCAGATCTGATCAGTAAATTCTACCACCAAGAGTGTGATGGAGCATCATTTACCAAGTACATCATGATCCGTTCATCGCACTGAATGCCCTCATGCATGCTTGGGAATAAAAGCAACCAATTTACCCTCCCACTTCTTCGCTGTAGACATTTGAGCTCAAATAGTTGATGCTCAGTTGTAAACAGTCTCTTTGTTTTCCATCCCACGTCCATCCGAATCCTTCACGGTCAATTGATAGATATTCTCAAAGGCATCTCTGGCAAGCAGTTGGGTATTTCTTGGCAAGGCGCCATACTGGCCAGTACTGAGGGAAGCAGGAGGCCTCTCTGTATTGCAAGTGGTGATTAAATACACCACCCACTTCAATACCCCCATCCCCACAGAAGAAAAAATATCAAATTCCCACAGAATACAGAAAAGGAACGAGAAAACAGAGTACAGGAGATTGGTAAAATGTCAGGATGAAGGGGGAAGAGTTGCACAAAAATATACTGAAGATATCGTAACAATTCATCTTGCCTGAATCTCCTTGTATGAAAATCAGGAGGTGTGGGATAGAGGGAAAGTTGGCCGATTGGATAGGTAACTGGCTGTCTGATCGAAGACAGAGGGTGGTGGTGAATGGAAAATTTTCGGATTGGAGGCAGGTTGCTAGCGGAGTGCCACAGGGATCAGTGCTTGGTCCTCTGCTCTTTGTGATTTTTATTAATGACTTAGAGGAGGGGGCTGAAGGGTGGATCAGTAAATTTGCTGATGACACCAAGATTGGTGGAGTAGTGGATGAGGTGGAGGGCTGTTTTAGGCTGCAAAGAGACATAGATAGGATGCAAAGCTGGGCTGAAAAATGGCAAATGGAGTTTAACCCTGATAAATGTGAGGTGATTCATTTTGGTAGGACTAATTTAAATGTGGATTACAGGGTCAAAGGTCGGGTTCTGAAGACTGTGGAGGAACAGAGAGATCTTGGGGTTCAAATCCACAGATCTCTAAAGGTTGCCACTCAAGTGGATAGAGCTGTGAAGAAGGCCTATTGTGTGTTAGCTTTTATTAACAGGGGGTTGGAGTTTAAGAGCCGTGGGGTTATGCTGCAACTGTACAGGACCTTGGTGAGACCACATTTGGAATATTGTGTGCAGTTCTGGTCACCTCACTATAAGAAGGATGTGGAAGCGCTGGAAAGAGTGCAGAGGAGATTTACCAGGATGCTGCCTGGTTTGGAGTGTAGGTCTTATGAGGAAAGGTTGAGGGAGCTAGGGCTGTTCTCTCTGGAGCGGAGGAGGCTGAGGGGAGACTTAATAGAGGTTTATAAAATGATGAAGGGGATAGATAGAGTGAACGTTCAAAGACTATTTCCTCGAGTGGATGGAACTATTACAAGGGGGCATAACTATAGGGTTCATGGTGGGAGATACAGGAAGGATATCAGAGGTAGGTTCTTTACGCAGAGAGTGGTTGGGGTGTGGAATGGACTGCCTGCAGTGATAGTGGAGTCAGACACTTTAGGAACATTTAAGCGGTTATTGGATAGGCACATGGAGCACACCAGGATGATAGGGAGTGGGATAGCTTGATCTTGGTTTCAGATAAAGCTCGGCACAACATCATGGGCCGAAGGGCCTGTTCTGTGCTGTACTGTTCTATGTTCTATGTTCTATCATGAGATTTCAGTTTTCGCATCGTGAAATAGCACTCAGCTATGTAGAACAAAGTTAACAAGAGTCTCTGCACATTCCGGTGTTTGCTTTAAGCCAAGCTCACTGTGTTTAACAGTGGAAAGCTGTTAACATTTGTTGGTAACAAATGGATTAATTTCAAAACTGGGGAACGGTCCAGGGTTTATTTGACACCGTTTTGACTCGTTGAGCAAGGGCTTTCAGGTCTCGTGTAGTACGGGTTTGCCTTGGAATGCGGTTACGGCTGCCTCGCTGGCCTAATTCAGCGGTCATTTCGCGCAGGGCAACATTCCACACACAGCAGCAATGGAACAGATGACTGGTTAACCTGCTTATTGGTTCAAGTTAAGTGCTGAAAGCAATGCTGCCCTCCCCTCCCCACATCCCCCCCTGCCGACCACCTCCATCAATTCAAGTGTCATTCTATAACAGGAGCCAGAGAAACGTCTTTTGTGTGCTGTAACTCCCTTTATGTTCCAAACAATAACTTTCTGACTTAGAGGCAAATCGGGACGCTTTTCTTTTTAAGTTTAAGTTTATTTATTAGTGTCACAAGTAGGCTGACATTAACATTGCAACGCCGTTACTGTGAAAATCCCCCAGTCGCCACATTCCGGCACCTGTTCGGGTACACTGAGGGAGAATTTAGCATGGCCAATGCACCAAACCAGCATGTCTTTCAGACTGTGGGAGGAAACTGGATCAGTCGGAGGAAACCCACGCAGACACGGGGAGAACGTGCAGACCCCACACAGACAGTGACCCAAGCTAGGAATCAAACCTGGGTCTCTGGCGCTGTGAGACAGCAGTGCTAACCATTGCGTTGCCGTGCTGCTGTGCCAACTCTTTGAGCTGAAACTAAGTTTATTTATTAGTCACAAGTTGGCTTACATTAACACTACAATGAAGTTACTGTGAAATTCCCTAGTCGTCACACTCCGGCACCTGCTCGGGCACACTGAAGGTGAATTTAGCATGGCCAATCCACCGAACCAGCATGTCGTTTGGACTGTGGGAGGAAACCGGAGCACCCAGAGGAAACCCACACACACACACACACAGGGAGAACGTGCAAACTCCACATAGACGGTGACCCAAGCCAGGAATCGAACCTGGGTCTCTGGCGCTGTGAGGCAGCAGTGCTAACCACAGTGCCGGCTTGACATTCTCTCAACATCAGTGCTTTGCCTCTCTGTAGCAAGAGCGTTATTACACAAAGTGTGGCACTGAGGCAGATAAATCAAACAGAGAAAGGCATTTCAAACAGGCAGGCCCTCAGAGGTGGAGAAGGAGGTGGAGAAGCAAAGTGGTTCAGGGAAGGAATTCCAGAGCTTAGGGCCAGGGTAACTCAAGACACAGCCATCAACGGTGGAGCCCTTGGGGATACACAAGAGACCAAAATTAAAGGGGCGCAGATGTCTCCGATTGTTGTAGGACTGGGGGGTTGCAGAGGTGGGGAGGGGTGAGACCATGGAGGGAATTGGAAACAAGGGTGAGAATTTTCAGTCCAATCTTTATTTTCCTCCTGATACAACATTTACATGTTTCATTGTTTGGGTAGATCAGGTCACCCACATTTTGTACTTCCTTCCTAAATTGAATGGGACGAAAGAGGGGCCAATTTTTTTTCTAAACAAGGGGACAATGTCATTGACTGATGAATCACAGGATCCTCTGCAGCCCCTACTTAGTATTTAAGTCACTGATTATCCGCAGAACTCCAAGTTACTCAGAACAGAGCGAGAGTTCAGCATCGGAATACATTTTTCATATTGAAACATAATACAGTTGTCCATCATGCCAGACTCAATACATTGCTCTATTTTCTGCCTCTTGCACTGAGAGAGACAGGCATCTTGCTCATAGTACTGTCCGAATTGACTTTTAGTGCCTGTCCAAATTCAGCATTCATCATATAGCATCCACTTTCCACAGGCCCATAAAAGTATGTTCAACCATCCAAGATAATAGCCTAAATGACATTCTTGTAACCCATCAGCTAAAGCTCCCATGCTCCAACGCCCTTGCAGCAATGCGCACATCCGGGTGCAGCTCCGGAGATACACATCCACTGCAAACTAATGTTTTTTCTTCAATCCTAGATCAAAGACAAAAGCCCAGCACAGGAAAACGCTACAGAAGAGTAGGAGAGAGGTGGGAGGTGAACTATCGCATATCGATTACACCCGAGTAACAGCATGTTTACATTGATGGTTCTTGTTACTGTTCAACATGTAGGGATTTAGGGGCAGGAGCAGCTCATTGTAAATTGAGAAGGTCTTTTTCATGAAAAGAGGTTCATTCACATGTACATCAGCACTGTGAAGTCCAGACCCAAGCAATATTTTAGAGTGTCGAGAATAGGCGTGTCAGCCAGCATTCCAAGTTCTAGCAGTGAGCCCAGTTGGAAGTATGTGGTGTAATGCCTTCAATGAGGCCACTTGGAATATGAACTCCCTGATTTTGCTCATTAGTGCCTGCCCAATCAGGGAATCTTTCCTGTAGCTATAACTGGGAATTGTTTCCAATTCCCTCCATGGTCAGATCTCCTCGTGCTCTGGATGCCAATACAGAATATGTACCGTTCTGTAGAGCTCGTAAATGAAAGGGAAACTGGTGACTTATTTTGTGTGGCTGTTGCAGCAGGCATTTTGAGGGTTTATTAGGGTCTATCTAGAAACATAGAAACATAGAAGATAGGAGCAGGAGGATGGCTTTTGAGGAAGAGAGTTCCAGGGACTCTCAATGCTCTAAGAGGAAAGTAATCCTCATTTTGATTTGTTTGAATAATCTCTAGTTGAGGATTCTCTGAAAAGAGGAAGCATTGTGTGGTGAACCATCGTTAGTTCCCACTGTGGGGTTGTTCTAATGTTGTTGTTGGGCTAGGGTGTTCACACTGTGGGATTGTTCTAATGTTGTTGTTGGGCTAGGGTGTTTACACTGTGGGATTAATACACCTGTGGTTGTTGCTGTTGTGGCACATCCCAGTCGGGTTCCGCCTCCTGGGAGAGGTATAAGACCCCCTGCTCGGGCGGGACCTCGTCAGTCTGGAGTGGTGTACTTATGTTCTATTAGTTCCATTGTTAGGCAATAAAAGCCTTCAGTTACCGAAGCCTTGTGTCTTGTGCTCGATTGACGTGCATCAATTTTATTGCCTAACACTAAGCTCTCGATGGAAAGGAGAGTATGGAACAAATACTAAAGCCAGAGCGTCTGACGCTGGATCCACGTGCGGTCGGCGCCTCTAACACCTTCGACCACTGGCTGAAGTGTTTCGAGGACTACCTGGCAGCCTCTGCAGCGGTCATCACAGATGACGACAGACTCCGGGTCCTCCATGCGAGGGTAAGCGACACTGTCTACCTCGCGATCCGTGCGGCCACCACTTACCCGAGGGCCCTCGAGCTTTTAAAAAAGCGCTACACGAGACCTCCTAATGAGATCCACGCTCGTTACCTCCTCGCTACACGACGTCGGCAGTCGGGCGAAACCATGGAGGATTACGCCAATGAGCTCTTGCAGCTTGCCAGGGGCTGCGACTGCAAAGCTGTGTCGGCTGAGCAGTACATGTACGACCTCGCCCGAGATGCTTTTGTGGCAGGGGTAGTGTGGTGAACCATCGTTGGTTCACCACTGGGGTTGTTATTGTTGTTGTTATGGGGGTTGTACTATGTTGTTGGGATAGGGTGTTTACCTGTCCCAAGTGTTATCATGGCACACTCCAGTGGGGTCCCGCCTCCGGTGGCAGGGTATAAGACCCCCTGCTCCGGCAGGACCCCTTCAGTCTGAACGGGTGAATTTGTGTTAGTAGTTTCATTGTTAATGTATTAAAGCCTTCAGTTCTAAAGCCTTGTTTCCGGGTGCTCATTGAGGTGCATCAATTTAATACATTAACTGAGAATATGGAACAGATCCTAAAACCGGATCGTCTGACACTGGACCCACGTGCGGTCGGTGCAGCTAACACGTTCGAACATTGGTGGAAGTGCTTCGAGGACTACCTGGCAGCCTCGGTAGCTATCACTACAGACACTGATAGACTCCAGGTCCTCCACGCAAGGGTAAGCGACACGATTTACCTAGCCATTCGTGCAGCTTCCACTTACCAGGGTGCCGTCGAGCTCCTAAAGAATAGGTACATTACGCCACCCAACGAGATTCACGCTCGTTATCTCCTCGCTACACGACGTCGGCAGTCGGGCGAGACCATAGAAGACTACGCCAATGAACTCCTGCAGCTTGCCAGGGGTTGTGACTGTAAGGATGTCTCCGCCGAGCAGTACATGCAAGACCTCGCCCGAGACGCGTTCGTAGCAGGGGTAGGGTCCTCGTACATCAGACTTAAATTATTAGAAAAGGGGAAACTCAACTTGACCCAGGCAATGGGGATGGCCGTGAGGTTGGAGGCGGCGTCGAAGAGCTTGGCGCTGTACCCCGAGGACCACGTGCAGTCAACGTGGTTGGAGCAAGCTCTGCTCCCTCCTCGCCTCGCGAACCCGCGCTCCCAGATCGATTCGACGACGGCGGCAGCTCCAGGGGGCCAGCGATGCTATTTTTGCGGTGGGGCTAAGCATCCATGGCAGCAGTGTCCGGCAAGAACGGCAATCTGCAGCCAGTGCGGTAAAAAAGGCCACTACAGCAAAGTCTGCAGGTCCAAACGTAAAAACGGCAGTGCAGCTTGTAACCCTCCAGAACGGAGACAATCTCCTTCGGCGTCGCAGTACCCACGAGGTCCGACCACGTGCGATCTCAGGACGGCGCCATCGTGGCAAACAGAGGAGGAGGAAGACCACCAGGAGTCGCTGCGCTTGGAGCCCTCGGCCACATGCGATTCATGGGGGCGGCCATCATGGTCCACGACGACTAGGAGCGACCAGCAGGGGTCCTCAGCATCCACATCGGCAGCATGCAGCAGCGACCAGCAGGGGTCCTCAGCATCCACATCGGCAGCATGCAGTGACGCCCAGGGGCCAACGGTGGCGTCGATCTCTCTGGATCAGACCAGGCATTTCAGACTGGAACATTCTATGATGGAGGTAAAGGTTAGTGGCAGAACTGTAAATTGTCTGTTTGACAGTGGGAGCACCGAAAGTTTCATACACCCTGAAACTGCTAAAAGGTGTGGACTCCGGGTTCTCCCTGCCAAGCAGACCATTTCCATGGCATCACAGTCCCGGTCTGTACCGATCCAAGGACAATGTATGGTAACTCTTGAGGTACAGGGCACAGTTTACGAGCAATACAGGCTCCTTGTGTTACCTCACCTTTGCGCGCCAATTCTCCTCGGACTAAATTTTATGGTCCACATGAAGAGTGTGATCCTACAGTACGGTGGGCCACTCCCTTCACTGGCCGTAGGGAGCCAGCCGCAGCCTCCAAATTGCCCAAAACGCCCCGCGTGCAATCTATCCACCCTGAAGATCACGACACCATCCCTTTTTAAAAATCTGGTACCTGGCTGCAAGCCCATCGCTACTAAAAGTAGGCGTTACAGCGCTGAAGACCGGATCTTTATTAGATCTGAGGTTCAGCGGCTCCTCAAGGAAGGGATCATACAGGCCAGTGCTAGTCCGTGGAGAGCGCAGGTCGTGGTAGTCAAAAGCGGGAACAAACCTCGGATGGTCATCGACTATAGTCAGACCATTAATAGATACACGCAGCTGGATGCGTATCCTCTCCCGTGCATTTCTGATATGGTCAATCAGATTGCGCAGTACCGAGTGTTTTCTACCATAGACCTTAAGTCCGCCTACCATCAACTCCCCATCCGCCCAGAGGACCGACAATATACGGCTTTTGAGGCGGATGGTCGTCTATACCAATTCCTCAGGGTTCCATTTGGTGTCACCAATGGGGTCTCGGTCTTCCAGCGTGCTATGGACCGAATGGTGGACCAGAACGGGTTGCGGGCTACCTTCCCGTACCTGGATAACGTCACCATCTGCGGCCATGACCAGCAGGACCACGACACGAATCTCCAACACTTTCTACGCACTGCATCTCGCCTGAATCTGACCTATAACAGGGAGAAGTGCGTATTCCGTACGCGTAGGTTAGCCATCCTCGGATACGTGGTGGAAAACGGGGTCATTGGCCCTGATCCAGACCGTATGCGCCCACTCACTGAACTTCCCTTGCCCGCTAGCACGAAAGCACTGAGGAGATGCCTCGGGTTCTTTTCGTATTATGCACAGTGGGTCCCCAACTACGCGGACAAAGCTCGTCCGCTCATTAAGTCCACGACCTTCCCACTTACGCCGGAGGCCCAATTGGCCTTCAAGGTTTTGAAAAGCGACATCTCGAAAGCCACGATGCACGCGGTGGATGAATCCATCCCTTTCCAGGTGGAGAGTGATGCATCGGACTTCGCCCTAGCCGCCACACTAAACCAGGCAGGCAGGCCCGTCGCATTTTTTTCCCGCACCCTTCAAGGCCCAGAGATTCGGCACTCAGCGGTGGAAAAGGAGGCTCAGGCCATTGTGGAGGCAGTCAGACACTGGCGCCATTACCTGGCAGGTAAGCGGTTCACCCTGATCACGCATCAACGATCCGTGGCGTTTATGTTCAGTAACACGCAGAGGGGCAAGATCAAGAACGATAAGATCTTGCGGTGGAGAATTGAGCTCTCCACCTATAATTACGATATTATGTATCGTCCAGGGAAGCTCAATGAGCCCTCGGATGCCCTCTCGCGCGGAACATGCGCCATCATGCAGGAGGACCGCTTGAAGGCTCTCCACAATGATCTGTGTCATCCTGGAGTCACCAGACTCTACCACTTCATAAAAGCCCGCAACCTACCCTACTCGGTGGAGGAGGTCAGGTCAGTTACTAGAAGTTGTCGGATTTGCGCAGAATGCAAACCACACTTTTATCGACCAGACCGGGCACATTTGGTCAAGGCCACTCGCCCTTTTGAGAGGCTGAGTGTAGATTTTAAGGGCCCCCTTCCCTCAACAGATCGGAATGTCTATTTTCTTAACATAATAGACGAATTTTCCCGGTTTCCGTTTGTTTTCCCCTGTGCGGACACGTCGACTGCCACCGTCATCAAGGCATTCAGTGAGCTTTTTACCCTGTTCGGGTACCCCTGCTATATTCATAGCGACAGGGGCTCGTCGTTCATGAGCAACGACTTGAGGCAATTCCTGCTCTCATTCGGGATTGCCTCTAGTAGAACCACGAGCTACAACCCTAGGGGTAACGGACAGGTGGAAAGGGAGAATGCTACAGTCTGGAAGGCTGTCCTACTGGCACTGAAATCCAAGGGCCTTCCAGTCTCCCGGTGGCAGGAGGTCCTTCCAACTGCGCTCCATTCTATCCGCTCCCTCCTGTGTACGGCAACCAATGCTACTCCCCACGAGAGGATGTTCTCATTCCCTCGGAAGTCGTCCTCGGGGACCTCATTGCCAGCCTGGTTGACGTACCCAGGACCCGTCCTTCTGCGGCGCCATGTGAGGGCTCGCAAGTCCGACCCCTTGGTCGAACCGGTCCAACTCCTCCACGCCAACCCTCAGTATGCCTATGTGGCATATCCTGACGGGCGAGAGGACACTGTCTCCATTAGAGACCTGGCGCCCGCAGGGGACGTAGCAACTCCTGTCGCTCCTATTCCCCCAGTCACAGATCCACTACTCCTCATTACTTCCCCAGACGTGGCGCGGTCAGCACCGGGACCAGTGCATAACACTTTTACTCCCATGTACAGCTTGCCTGAGACTCGGAGATCGGCGCCACCATCATCACCACCACCACCACCACCAAACGTTCCAGGATCCCCTACACCATCGCCTCATCAGGGCCGGCCGGCCCGGGAGTCTTTGAGGGGACAGCCAAATGTTGCTTTGAGAGAGCCACCGCAAGCACCTGCTCCGGTTTCGCAACCGGTGTTGAGAAGATCGCAGCGTCGGTGTGGTCCTCCAGACCGTCTGGACTTGTGAATCCTGTTATTTTTTTTGTCATTGTCTGTTTTCATCCACCCCGCCACCTTTGGTTCCTAAAGGAGGGGTGAATGTGGTGAACCATCGTTGGTTCACCACTGGGGTTGTTATTGTTGTTGTTATGGGGGTTGTACTATGTTGTTGGGATAGGGTGTTTACCTGTCCCAAGTGTTATCATGGCACACTCCAGTGGGGTCCCGCCTCCGGTGGCAGGGTATAAGACCCCCTGCTCCGGCAGGACCCCTTCAGTCTGAACGGGTGAATTTGTGTTAGTAGTTTCATTGTTAATGTATTAAAGCCTTCAGTTCTAAAGCCTTGTTTCCGGGTGCTCATTGAGGTGCATCAGGTAGGGTCTTCGTACATCCGTCTCAAGCTGCGAGAAAAGGGGAATCTCAACCTGACCCAAGCTATGGAGACGGCTGAAATGCTTGAGGCGGCTTCGAAGAGCTTGGTCCTGTATCCGGAGGACCACGTGGAGACAACGTGGCAGGAGCAGTCACAAATCCCTCCTCGCCCCACGGGCTCGAAGTGCAGTGTTATGGCGTGCTCCCATATAGACCCGACGACGGCGGCAGCCCCAGGCGGCCCGCGGTGCTACTTCTGCGGAGGAGCCAAGCATCCACGACAAAAGTGTCCTGCTAAAGCGGTGGTCTGTAATCAATGCGGTAAAAAGGGGCACTACGCGAAGGTCTGCAGATCGAAGCCCAAGAACGGCAGTGCAGCCTGTGACCCTCCAGAACGGGGATCATCACCATCGACGTCGAAGTACCCACGGGGTCCGTCCACGTGCGAGTCCAGGACGACGCCATTGTGGTCGGCGGAGTCGGAGGAGGATGACCACCAGGAGTCGCTACGCTTGGCGCCCTCAACCATGTGCGATTCATGGGGGCGGCCATTTTGGTCGACGACGACCAGGAGCGACCAGCAGGGGTCCTCAGCATCGACCTCAGCTGCCTGCAGTGACGTCCAAGGGCCAACGGTGGCGTCGATCACCCTGAACCAGGCTAAGCACCACAGGCTTGACTGTTCAATGATGAACATTAAGGTAAATGGTCGTACAGTTTATTGTCTGTTTGACAGCGGGAGCACTGAGAGCTTTATTCACCCTGACACTGTAAAGAGGTGTGGACTCCAGGTTCTACCTGCCAAACAGACAATTTCTATGGCATCACGGTCCCGGTCTGTCCCTGTTCAAGGACGTTGTGTGGTAACTCTGAAAGTGCAGGGCACAATTTACGAGCAATACAGGCTCCTTGTGTTGCCGCATCTTTGCGCACCAATTCTCCTCGGACTAAACTTTATGGTCCACATGAAGAGTGTGATCCTACAGTACGGTGGGCCACTCCCTTCGCTGACAGTAGGGGACCAGCTGCAGCCTCCAAATTGTCCAAAGCGCCCCGCATGCAATCTTTCCACATTAAAGATCACCACACCCTCTTTATTTAAGAATCTGGTACCAGGCTGCAAGCCCATCGCTACTAAAAGTAGGCGTTACAGTGCTGAAGATCGGATCTTCATCAGATCTGAGGTTCAGCGGCTCCTCAAAGAAGGGATCATACAGCCCAGTGTTAGTCCGTGGAGAGCACAGGTCGTGGTGGTTAAGAGCGGGAACAAACCCTGGATGGTCATTGATTACAGTCAGACCATTAATCGATATACGCAGCTGGATGCGTATCCCCTCCCGCGCATATCTGATATGGTCAATCAGATTGCGCAGTACCGGGTGTTCTCCACCATAGACCTTAAGTCCGCCTACCACCAACTCCCCATCCGCCCAGAGGACCGACATTACACGGCTTTTGAGGCGGATGGTCGTCTGTATCAGTTTCTTAGGGTTCCATTTGGTGTCACCAATGGGGTCTCGGTCTTCCAGCGTGCTATGGACCGAATGGTGGACCAGAACGGGCTGCGGGCTACCTTCCCGTACCTGGATAATGTCACCATCTGCGGCCGTGATCAGCAGGACCATGACACAAATCTCCAGAACTTTTTGCGCACTGCATCTCGCCTGAATCTGACCTACAACAGGGAGGAGTGTGTATTCCGTACGCGCCGGTTAGCCATCCTGGGATACGTAGTGGAAAACGGTGTCATTGGCCCTGATCCCGACCGTATGCGCCCCCTTGCTGAACTTCCCTTGCCCGCTAGCGCAAAAGCACTGAGGAGATGCCTAGGCTTCTTCTCCTATTATGCGCAGTGGGTGCCCAACTATGCGGACAAAGTCCGTCCGCTTATTAAGTCCACGACTTTTCCACTCACGCCAGAGGCCCAATTGGCCTTCAAGGCATTGAAACACAACATTGCGAAAGCCACGATGCACGCGGTGGACGAATCCATCCCTTTTCAGGTGGAAAGTGATCATCTGATTTCGCCCTGGCCGCCACACTAAACCAGGCAGGCAGGCCCGTCGCGTTTTTTTCCCGCACCCTCCAAGGTCCCGAAATTCAGCATTCAGCGGTGGAAAAGGAGGCCCAGGCCATTGTGGAGGCCGTCAGACACTGGCGCCATTACCTGGCGGGGAAGCGGTTCACCCTGATCACGGACCAGCGGTCCGTGGCGTTTATGTTCAATAACACGCAGAGGGGCAAGATCAAGAATGACAAGATCTTGCGGTGGAGAATTGAGCTCTCCACCTATAATTACGATATCATGTATCGTCCAGGGAAACTCAATGAGCCCTCGGATGCCCTCTCGTGCGGAACATGCGCTACTATGCAGGAGGACCGCTTGAACGCCCTCCATAATGACCTGTGCCATCCTGGGGTCACTCGGCTCTACCACTTCATCAAAGCCCGCAACTTGCCTTACTCGGTGGAGGACATCAGGTCAGTGACAAGGAGCTGTCGGATTTGCGCGGAATGCAAACCGCACTTTTACCGACCTGACCGGGCACATTTGGTCAAGGCCACTCG
This sequence comes from Mustelus asterias, assembly GCF_964213995.1. Taxonomy (NCBI): domain Eukaryota; kingdom Metazoa; phylum Chordata; class Chondrichthyes; order Carcharhiniformes; family Triakidae; genus Mustelus; species Mustelus asterias. The sequence goes on along the minus strand of NC_135822.1, from coordinate 65,626,665 downwards.
CCCCTTCGAGAGGCTGAGTGTGGATTTTAAGGGCCCCCTTCCCTCAACAGATCGGAACGTGTACTTTCTTAACATCATAGACGAGTACTCCCGGTTCCCGTTTGTTGTCCCCTGCGCGGACACGTCGACTGCCACGGTGATCAAGGCATTCCGTGATCTTTTTACCCTGTTCGGGTACCCCAGCTATATACATAGCGACAGGGGCTCGTCGTTCATGAGTAATGACTTGAGGCAATTCCTGCTCTCATACGGGATTGCCTCTAGTAGGACCACGAGTTACAACCCTAGGGGCAATGGACAGGTGGAAAGAGAGAATGCTACAGTCTGGAAGGCTGTCCTATTGGCGCTGAAGTCCAAAGGCCTTCCAGTCTCCCATTGGCAGGAGGTCCTCCCAAATGCGCTTCACTCTATTCGCTCCCTCCTGTGTACGGCAACCAATGCTACTCCCCACGAGAGGATGTTCTCATTCCCTCGGAAGTCGTCCTCGGGGATATCTTTACCAGCCTGGTTGACGTACCCAGGACCCGTCCTTCTGCGGCGACATGTAAGGGCCCGCAAGTCCGACCCCTTGGTCGAACCGGTCCACCTCCTCCACGCCAACTCTCAGTATGCCTATGTGGCATATCCTGACGGGCGAGAGGACACAGTCTCGATCCGAGACCTGGCGCCCGCAAGGGACGTAGCAACTCCTGTCGCTCCCATACCCCCAGTCACGAATCCCTTATCCCTTATTTCTCCCCCGGACGTGGCGCGGTCAGCACCGGGACCAGTGCATAACAGTTATACTCCACTGTACAGCTTGCCTGAGACTCGGAGATCGGCGCCATCACAAAATGTACCGGGATCCCCTGCACTACCGCTTCATCAGGGTCAACCGGCCTGTGAGTCCGCGAGAGGACAGCCGGACACTGTTTTGGAGAGAACGCCACCGCAAGCACCTGCTCCGGTGTCACCGCCGGTATTGAGGAGGTCACAACGACGGTGCGGTCCTCCAGACCGTCTGGACTTGTAAATTGTTGACTTTTTTTTATATAGTCTGTTTTCGCACTCCGCCGGCCTTTGTTCTCAAAGGAGGGGTGAATGTGGTGAACCATCGTTGGTTCCCACTGTGGGGTTGTTCTAATGTTGTTGTTGGGCTAGGGTGTTCACACTGTGGGATTGTTCTAATGTTGTTGTTGGGCTAGGGTGTTTACACTGTGGGATTAATACACCTGTGGTTGTTGCTGTTGTGGCACATCCCAGTCGGGCTCCGCCTCCTGGGAGAGGTATAAGACCCCCTGCTCGGGCGGGACTTCGTCAGTCTGGAGTGGTGTACTTATGTTCTAGTAGTTCCATTGTTAGGCAATAAAAGCCTTCAGTTACCGAAGCCTTGTGTCTTGTGCTCGATTGACGTGCATCACATTGTCTCCAAACCTACCCTGTCATTACCTCTCAGGATCTTAGTGGTTTTGATCAAGTTGCCTCTTGCTCTTCTGAACTCGAACTTAGGTTGCTCTTCTGGACACCAACCTAACCTTGATGTTTTCCTCAAATCCAGATTCTGAGCTTTCCTCAGCGTTTTACATGTATTTTGTGATTCATGCACTAGGACACCGAGATCCCGCTGCACCTCAAGAGCTCTGCAATCTCTACATTTAGAAATAAGATTCCTTTGCATTCCTCCTGCCAAAGTGGACAATTTCTTATTTGCCCACATTATACTTCATTTGCCACATTTTTGCCCACTCATTTAACCTGTGTCCCATTGTAGCCTCTTTATGTCTTCTTCACAATTCTCTTTCCTACCTGCCATCATGGCCATGGGGGAATCATTGATCGATCTCCCTGTGGGCTTTGGAGTACAAACTTCCTTATTGAGTGAGTGGAGGCTCAAACAATGAGAAGTGGTCAGCAGGAGATCTTCAACCTGCTGCTTAACCTGGACTGTTTAGGTTCTGAGGTGTAGTCTGTCCAGCTGTAAGCTGAAGGTGTGGTACATCTCTTTGGTGCACAAAAAAAAGGTATTTGGTGACAGGAACCTGGTGTTTGGCACTATTATTTGTGTTCTCAGCAAATTTAACAACCGTACCTTTAATCCCAATGGCACATCACTTGTCACATCTTGCCAACCAGAAAAAGATCCATTCATGCCAACTGTTTCCTGTTAGCTAATCTTTAATCCATGCCTTATTGCACAATTTCATTTCAGAGCAGATGAGTTGTCCTCACTGTGGTCAATTAGCCTCACTAGTAAACTGGTTACCTGTTAAGTGTCACTTGTGGGAGTTGGGCATGTGCAAATTTGTTGCCACATTTCCTGCATTGCAGTAGCTGCCACACTTGAAAGATGTCCTCAGTGTAAAGTTGCCACATTTCCTGCATTGCAGTAGCTGCCACACTTGAAAGGTGTCCTCAGTGTAAAGTGCTTTCGGCAATCCTAAAGTGAGGCAAGATGCTACAGAAATGTAAGTCCTCTTTAAATTTAAATCCAAGGTTGCTTAAGTACTGGCTACAAGCGATCCCAGTTTAGCAGCAGTCAGAGAAGCAGCAACAATAGGGGTTCCTCTTGTAATGCAAGGCATGTTTAACTGGTAGAGTGAAGGCTTCAAAAATCTCCAGCCCCACCCCCTGCCCCCACACCCGTCAATCCCTCAAACCAGTGCTAATTTCTATTTCATGAATTATTCAGTGCCTTTCCAGATAATACTTGTGAATGAGGATAACGATTGTAAAACTGAAGTGAACAGGCTAAGTGATACCAATGTTAGTGATTAAAATGGAACTGATGCGTTGTGATTCAATGTGAAAGCGACTGTGCACAATAGCTAGGAACTGAAATGAGGTCTATAAATTCAACCTCAGTTATCTGAACATGAATTGTCACGACAGAGGTGACCGCTGCAGATCTCCAATGAAGCTCAGGTGAACAATAGAATTGACTTCAAGCAACTTGAGCACATAATCTGGGCTGACTCTCTCTGAGGGCATGTTGCACTTTCAGAGGTGTTCTCTTTCTGGTCAGACATTAGACAGGGGAGGAGGACGTCTCCCCTCTCAGGTGTACATCAAACATCCCATCCCACTACTTTGAAGAAGAATGAGGAAGCTCATTCGAGTATCCTGTCCCATATTTACTTCCCAATCCAAACTCCCAGAACAGATTCTGTGGCCACTATCCAACCACTGAGAGATCTAGCTATGTGGAAATTGGCCTGTATGGTTGCTTTCATTAGAGCAATCATATACTTAAAATCAATGACCTAAGGTCATGAAATTCATGATATAAATTCTTCCTTTCTGGTCAACCTGTTCTGATAGCCACTTTTTTCTTTCAATTTGATGTGTGGCACAGAATCATACAGTGCAGAAGAGGCCCATCGAGCCTACACTGACACCAGAAATTCCACTTAATCCTATTTCCCAGCATTTGGCCCATAGCCTTGAATGTTATGACATGCCAAGTTTTTATTCTGGCACTTGTTTAAAGGGTGTTGAGGCAACTCGCCTCTAAACCCTCCCAGGCAACACATTCCAGGCTGTCACCACTTTCTGGGTAAAGTTTTTCCTGGCGTTCCCCCTAAACCTCCTGCCCTCATCTTGAACCTTGTGACTGACCCTCCAACTAAGGGGAACAGCTGCTTCTTATCCACTCTGTCCATGCCCCTCAATCTTGAAACACTTCGCTCAGGTTGTCCATCAGTCTTTTGCTGGTCCAACGAAAAACAACCCAAGCCTACCCAACCTCTCTTCATAACTTAATGTTCCATCCCAGCCAGCATCCTGGTGAACCTCCTCTGCAACCCCTGTAGTGCAATCACATCCTTGCTATAATGTGGCAACCAGAACACGCCATTCCAGTTGTGGCCTCACCAAAGTTTTATATAACTCCAACATGACTTCCTTGCTTTTGTAATCAATGCCTCAATTGATAAAGGCAAGTCTGCCATATGCCTTTTTCACCACCCCACTAACACGCCCTTCTGCTTTCAGAGATCTGTGGACAAACACGCCAAGGTCCCTTTGTTCCACAGAATTTCTTGGTGTAGTTCCATAAAGTACTTCTTTGTCAAATTACTGCTTCCAGGTTTATCACCTCATACTTTTCAGGGTTAAATTCCATCTGCCACCTTTCTGCCCATTTGATCATTCTGTCCATATCTTCTTGTAGCCCAAAACACTCCGCCTCACTATTGACCACCCGGCCAATCTTTGTCATCCACAAACTTACTAATCCTACCCCCCACATAGTCATCTATGTCATTTATATGAATGATGAATAATAGGGGACTGAGTACAAATCCCTGTGTTATGCCACTGGACACTGGCTTCCAGTCATTAACGTAGCCTTCTGTGATCACCCTCTGTCTCCTACAACTGAGCCAATTTTGAATCCATTTATCAAATTAGCCTGTATCCCATGTGCATTTGTCTTCTTGAAACTCCCCTGTGGGACCTTATCAAAGGCTTTGGTGAAATCCGTACAAATGACATTAACTGCACTATCCTCGTCTACACAACTGGTCACCCCTCAAACTTCAATCCAATTTGTTTATGAAGCCATGCTGACTATCCCTGATCAAGCCTTGTCTCCAAGTGGAAATAGATGCTCTCCTTCAGAATTTTCTCCAACAGTTTCCCTACCACTGAGACGCACTGGTCTGTCATTCCTTGGCTTATCTTTACAACGCTTCTTAAATAGCAGATTCACGTTAGATGTTCTCCAATCCTCTGACACCTGCCTTTTGTGGTGTTGTTAAACTTCTTACTGTGTTTACCCCAGTCCAACGCCAGCATCTCCACATCATGACCTGCCTTTTGGCCAGAGAAATAAAAATATTTGGGCTCTCTGCTAGCCGTCAACATTCACTTTGGCATTTGTGCCATGAAACCTCTTGTCATCTAATCTCTCCTGCTTCCACTTTATCACACACCTTCCCCTCAATTCTTCTTGCTCTCTCTGCACTTTCACTGACTCCAGACCTATTAAGTTTCCACGTTTCTTAAGCTTTGAAAGGTCATTAATCTGAAACGTCTACTCTTTCTCCTGCACAGTCACTGACTGATCTGCTGAACATTTCCAGCACTTTGTTTTATCCCAATACATGCCCCGTGATCCGAGCTGTGGTAGCAATGGAGATGCTGCAGTTCAAGGTAAAAATAGGCATAGGCAAGATATCCTAAGTTCTAGGTAAGGGAATGAAACCACATCTCAGGTTGCGATCCGTTTCACCATGACTTTTTTTTTTGCAACCTACAGCCAAGCTGAGCAACATTAAGGATAGTGATGGAGGTTTGTGAGGTCATTCAATAAGGAATCAAAGTATCTGGGTTCATTTCCAGAGGGAGCGAATTAAAAAACAGAAATGATCATGTTGGTATCAAATCTCAGTTAAATGACACCGATAGTACTGTGAACAGTTCTGGCCTTCACCTAAAAAAAGGAAATAGCGATACTGGGAAGGTGCAAAATAATTGTCAGCTAGAATGATGCCAGTACTGGGATGTTACAGCAATCAGGAAAGAATGAACTAAATGGGTGACAAGTGAAGACTGAGCAGTCTTTAACTGTATGGAAGGATTTGGTAAGGTTGACTTGGAGAAGATCTTTCCACTGAGGTTTGAGACTGGAATTTGGGATGGTAAATATACTGGAGGACCAATAAATGAAGTGGGTATTCAGGAGGAACTTCAGAGGCTGAGGGGCAACCTGGTAGAAGTTGACAAAATTGAGGCACAGATAGTCTGTCTGCTTCCCAGTGTGGAAATGGCAATTACTCGGGGACATGGATAAAAGGGAAAAATTTTAAAAGAGAGGCAAGTTTTTAAGAGCATAGCAAGTCCCTGGGATGCGTTGCCAGATGAGGTGGTAGAAGCAGACACAATAGCAATGTTTAAGAGGCATCTTGACAGAAACGTGAATAGGCAGGGAATAGGCAGGGATATGGGCCGAATAGACACAAAAGGTCTTTCGTGTAGAAAGGCATGATATGGCAGCACATGCTTGTTGGGTAGAAGGACTTGTTCTTGCTATGTATGTGGGGCATAGCCCCTTTAAAGAGGATGGGTCAAGTGACCCGGGGGGGGGGTGGGGGGGTGACCTGTCCAGGAAACCACCCCTACAGGCACTCGCAAGCTGTAGTGTAAGAAGTACCATTCTTCAATAAACCCCATTGTTCCTGTGGCTTGCCTTGCTGTATGACTTCTTTGGATCCCAGTCGTCTCAGACTTGACACAGGCGATAACACTGGCGATGAGAGATGGTCCCTTCGTTCCACAACTGAGGTTGGAGTTAGGATTTCCTTTTTTCTCCACTGCAGACAATTGAAAGACCCACGGCAAATACGCTGCTTCGGGTGGTGGGGAGGACAGAGGATGTTGGACAGCAGTAAGAGAAGGAAATGGATACTCTGATTCAAGTGCAGCAGCAGAACTCTCGCTACAGTGCTGCTGATCGGTGGAGCAAGTGAGGAGTCCTGTGGTTGTCGTGGGATGGCCATCAGCAGCCAAGGAGGAACAGGCTTCGGGCTTATTCACGCTGAGGTGGGAAACATTGCTGCTGCCAAGGCAAAATGGCAGAAAAGTTTGGGGACTGTCAGCGTCCCACAAAGTCGCCAAAGCATGGTCAGTGTAATAACTCCACGGAGGCGAAAGTCCCATTACCAAGTTACTTTATTTACACCATAAAGCTGTACACAGCCAGTTCTCCAGTTGCTCCCTGCTGAATGCAGGCTAAGAGTCTGGCACACCTGCTTTAAATAGGGAGCATGAGACTCCCTGATTTAACCATCAATAAGGACTCATCAGGTAGTTCTAGCAAGTCACCCTCATCAGCCTGGCTGAAGTCATCACAGTCAGGTTACATTTTAATTTGATTTGATTGGATTTATTATTGTCACATGTATCAACATACAGTGAAAAGTATTGTTTCTTGCGTGCTATATAGACAAACCATACCATTCATAGAGAAGAAAAGGAGAGAGTGTAGAATGTCGTGTTACAGTCATAGCTAGGGTGTAGAGAAAGATCAACTAAATGCGAAGTAGGTCCATTCAAAAGTCTGACAGCAGCAGGGAAGAAGCTGTTCTTGAGTCGGTTGGTACGTAACCTCAGACTTTTGTATCTTTTTGCCGATGGAAGAAGGTAGAAGAGAGAATGTCTGAGGTGCGTGGGGTCCTTAATTATGCTGGCTGCTTTTCCAAGGCAGCGAGAAGTGTAGACAGAGTCAATGGATGTGAGGCTGGTTTGCCTGATGGATTGGGCTACGTTCATGACCTTTTGTAGTTCCTTGGGTCTTGGGCATACCAAGTTGTGATACAACCAGAAAGAAAGTTTTTTATGGTGCATCTGTAAAAATTGGTGAGAGTCGTGACTGTACAAAGCATGCATAGAGATTCAACACTTTTATTACAGTGAACCAGATTCAAGAGGACCTCGCTGTCCCAGTGTTCTTGAGCACAGTGGGCAGTGAAACGGTCGGAGTCCTGAGGAACATACTGCAGCTAGAGATTAGCTGATAAACCATTCATTTGTGTAAGTGATAGAAGGGACACTTTGAATCACAATCATCACAAACTGCAGAACAGTACAGGTTTTACAAGCATGACTAACTTATTACACTTGTCACAGTTCTCAAAAACCTGGCAGAATTGTGTGATTTTTTTTCAAGTGCTGCATGACTATCTTGTGTGCGGGTTACTCCAGGAAGAAATTGGGCAAAGGTTAATGCAGGAGCAATTAGATTTCAAAAAGCCTCACACTTAGGCACGAGAGCAACAGAATAGAAGATGGTACATGCCCCAGGAAATTAATTGAAGCCCAAGGAGGGTTGTCAGTGTGGTAAAAAGGACCGCACGGAGACAGGTGGCTGGATGAGGAGCTCAATGTTGGAACTGTGGGAGAACGGGTCACTTTGCAACTATAGAGCACAGGGTCAGGAAGAGGTAAAACAACCAAAGTGACCAGGCCCCTCAACCAGAAGGAAGTGGCAAGTAGCCACTGAAGGAGTTCAGGATCTGCAGACAAAGGAACCAATGGATGAAATGAAATTTTAAGCTGAATGGTGTCAGTCCATGATGATGCAGAGCAGTTTTAGTGAAGCTAGAGATGGACATGGGGGCGGCACTGTCATTGATTCCCCGTATAAAGAAACTGAATCATCTACCCTTGAAACCCAAGAATATATACAGATCAGGTGGTGCCTTTGAAGCGGTATGTATCCATCATGGTGCAGTTGAAGGACCAGTGTGCACGTCTTTCCTTTGCATGTCGTAAAAGGGAATTACCCTGGGCTGTTTGGAAGAGCTTGCATGAAGCAATTAAGAATAAATTGGGAAGAAGTAAACAAAACTCTCAGAAGCTCGTTCAGGCTGGATGAAATATTGGGAACTGTAAGGTCATGGTGAACCCCAAACTTGCGCATGCAACGGTATCTGTTACCCCCTCATCAAGCATCTCTTTAGTGGCCTGGCTGGGTGGGGGATATCATTCAGGAAGCTGGGTCTTTCCCAAGCATAGCTGCACATGACAGTGGCTGAGGATTCACAACTAACCATTGTTTCACTGTGAGTGACCACATTTTGGAATTACATCCCCTCTGTCCATTTTCCAGAGGGCAATGGACCAAACGCTAAGTGGTCTTCAGGGGGTGCAGTGCTACTTATGTGACATATAACATAATAATCACAGGTGCCACTGACAAGGACCATTTCCATAATCTGGAAGTTGCAAGAACACGGTCTGCGAACTAGAGAAATGCCAATTTTTCAAAGACTCAGTAGAGTGCTTGGATCACGCCATCGACGGTGATGGATTGCATAAGGCTCCAAACGAAGACACCCAGACCAGGGAATGTGCCACAATTCAGGTCTTTTCTGGGACTGATCAATTATGGCCAATTGGTGCCGGATCGAGTGACGGTATTAAAGCCTTTGCATCAACTGAAAGGTCAGACAGGACAGTGAATGCCAGAATGTGAGAAGGTTGACGAAGCATTAAAGGAGTCTGGGATTTTTATACACTTTAACCCAAAGTTAACCATTCAGCGACCATGTGACACCATACATCACATACAGGGTGGGAGCATTTATCTCCCACATGATTTGATTTGCTTTGATTTATTATTGTCACATGTATTAACATATAGTGAAAAGTATTGTTTCTTGCGCGCTGTACAGACAAAACATACCGTTCATAGAGAAGGAAACGAAAGAGTGCAGAATGTAGTGTTACAGTCATAGCTAGGGTGTAGAGAAAGATCAGCTTAATGCAAGGTAAGTCCATTCAAAAGTCTGACAGCAGCAGGGAGGAAGCTGTTTTTGAGTCGGTTAGTACGTGACCTCAGACTGAAGTAAGAATCATAGAATCATAGAAACCCTACAGTGCAGAAGGAGGCCATTCGGCCCATCGAGTCTGCACCGACCACAATCCCACCCAGGCCCTACCCCCACATATTTTTACCCACTAATCCCTCTAACCTACGCATCTCAGGACTCTAAGGGGCAATTTTTAACCTGGCCAATCAACCTAACCCGCACATCTTTGGACTGTGAGAGGAAACCGGAGCACCCGGAGGAAACCCACGCAGACACGAGGAGAATGTGCAAACTCCACACAGACAGTGACCCGAGCCGGGAATCGAACCCAGGACCCTGGAGCTGTGAAGCAGCTAAGGTGGAAGAGAGAATGTCCGGGGTGCGTGGGGTCCTTAATTTTGCTGGTTGCTTTGCCGAGGCAGCGGGAAGTGTAGACAGAGTCAATGGATGGGAGGCTGGTTTGCGTGATGGACAACTGAGAAGATGGATCCATCACTTTCACAATTGTTCCAAGGCAGAGGTAAATTACGCCCAGAAATAGGAGGCACTGAGTAGTATTTTTGGATTAGCAAAGTTCCATCAATTCATGTGTGGCTGGAAATTTGTCCGAATAGAACACAGACCACGAAGATTTTGGTTCCCTATTCAGATATTCCATCAGTGGCAGCCATGAGGTTGCAAAGGTGGGCTTGGGTCTTGTCTTGTTGAGATCCATTATCGCCAGTCAGACCAACCCAAATGTCGGTACAGGACAGCTGCTTGGGGTGGAGTATGCAGATGGTTATCCCGACCGTGAGGAAGAAGGTGCTGGAGCAGTTGCACCAAGGGCACCTGGGTAGTACAGAAGAAGGTGGTGGCCAGGAGTTGCATCTGGCCAAACATTGATGCTAATGTAAGAGAAAGCAAGAGCGTGCTCCCAAATTCGGAAAGCATCACCATTAATTACATCCTTGGATATGGCCAAAACGATCATTGGAACATGTCCATATTTGGACCAGTGGAAAACTACATGTTACAAGTGGCCTGAGGTGATACAGATGAAAACAACTAGCACAGAGGTGACCCTGGACAGGCTTGACAATATGTTGGCCAGGTTTGGTGTCCCAAAGGAAGTGCAAATGACAGGCTACTCTTTGTCACAGGAATTCAAAGAGTACATGGAACTGCATGGCTTTCAGCATGTAAAGTCTGCACCATATCATCCAGCAGTGAATGGGCTAGTGGAGCAGTTTGTGCAGTTGGTAAAACACTCCTTGGAGACATCAAAAGGGGAACATGAGAACTAGAAGCAGGAGTAGGCCATCTGGCCCTCCAAGCCTGCTCCGCCATTCAATAAGATCATGCTGATCTTTTTGTGGACTCAGCTCCACTTACCCGCCCGCTCATCATACTCCTTAATTCCTTTACTGTTCCAAAATTTATCTATCCTTGCCTTAAAAACATTCAACGAGGTAGCCTCAACTGCTTCACTGGGCAGGGAATTCCACAGATTCACAACCCTTTGTGTGAAGAAGTTCCTCCTCAACTCAGTCCTAAATCTGCTCCCCTTTATTTTGAGGCCATGCCCCCTCGTTCTAGTTTCACCCGCCAGTGGAAACAACTTCCCTGCTTCTATCTTATCTATTCCCTTCATAATCTTATATGTTTCCATAAGATCTCCCCTCATTCTTCTGAACTCCAACGAGTATAGCCCCAGTCTACTGAGTCCCTCCTCATAAGCCAACCCTCTCAACTCCGGAATCAACCGAGTGAATCTCCTCTGCACCCCCTCCAGTGCCAGTATATCCTTTCTCAAGTAAGGAGACCAAAACTGTACACAGGAGGGAAGAGACGTTAACTATTGTTTTAAACATATCAAAACACCACATGCAATGGCAAAATGCATACCCCCCCCCTCCCCCCACCACCCCCAGCTCCACGCCCCCCGTTAGTTTGGGAAGACAGTTACAGACAATGTTTGATTTACGAAGGCCCCCAGAAGAAACAAGGCACATGGTGGAGTAAAGAGGCAGATGGACTGGCACACCGAACATGCCAAATTGAACTTTTCTGAAAGACAAACGAGTTCCAGTGAGGAACTATGCACCAGGGAGGAAGTGGGTTCCAGCAACAACACTAGCCAAGACTGCACCACTGTCTTATACTCTGGAGATGTCAGACAAGTCGCTTTGGCGTAGACAGGTGGACCAATTACAGGTGGCAGTGGCAGCACTATCAAGGAGTGGAAACACCAGCTGGGCGCGATGGAGATGGTTTCGCCAGAACTGGCAGAAGTCCCCAAGGAAGGGAGTAGGGGACCCCTAACTACACCTGCAGGTGATGAGCCAGGAACAGTGATAGTCATGACTGATGTGGACATGGAAGGATTACTGCAGCCACAATGGCAGGAGAGGGATCAAAGGCCGGTTCCAGCTCCTAGGAAACCAGCTCCACCAAACCATCGCCCTCAGGAGCAATTTTGATTTGATTTGATTTATTATTGTCACATGTATTAACATACAGTGAAAAGTATTGTTTCTTGCGCGCTATACAGACAAAGCATACTGTTCATAGAGAAGGAAAGGAGAGAGTGCAGAATGTAGTGTTACAGTCACAGCTAGGGTGCAGAGAAAGATCAACTTAATGCAAGGTAAGTCCATTCAAAAGTCTGGCAGCAGCAGGGAAGAAGCTGTTCTTGAGTCGGTTGGTACATGACCTCAAACTCTTGTATCGTTTTCCCAATGGAAGAAGGTGGTAGAGAGAATGTCCGGGGTGCATGGGGTCCTTAATTATGCTGGTTGCTTTGCCGAGGCAGTGGGAAGTGTAGACAGAGTCAATGGATGGGAGGCTGGTTTGCGTGATGGATTGTGCTACATTCACGACCTTTTGTAGTTCCCTGCAGTCATGGGCAGAGCAGGAGCCATACCAAGCTGTGATACATCCAGAAAGAATGCTTTCTATGGTGCATCTGTAAAGGTTGGTGAGAGCCGTAGCTGACATACCAAATTTCCTCAGTCTTCTGAGAACGTACAGGCGTTGGTGGGCTTTCTTAACTATAGTGTCGGCATGGGGGGGACCAGGACAAGTTGTTGGTGATCTGGACTCCTAAAAACTTGAAGCTCTCGACCCTTTCTACTTCGTCCCCATTGATGTAGTCAAGGGCATGTTCTCCTTTACACTTCCTCAAGTCGATGACAATCTCCTTCATTTTGTTGACATTGAGGGACAGGTTATTATTGCTGCACCACTCCACCAGATTCTCCAGCTCATTCCTGTACTCTGTCTCGTCATTGTCTGAGATTCGACCCACTATGGTGGTGTCATCAGCAAACTTGAAAATCGAATTGGAGGGGAATTTGGCCGCACAGTCATAAGTGTACAATGAGTATAGTAGGGAGCTGAGAACACAGCCTTGTAGGGCACCGGTGTTGAGGATGATCATGGAGGAGGTGTTGTTGCCTATCCTTACTGATTGTGATCTGTGATTTAGCAAGTTCAGGATCCAGTCGCAGAGGGAGGTGCTGAGGCCTAGGCCACGGAGTTTGGAGATGACTTTTGTGGGAATAATAGTGTTGAAGGCTGAGCTGTAGTCAATAAATAGGAGTCTGACATAGATGTCCTTGTTATCTAGGTGTTCCAGGGTTGAGTGCAGAGCCAGGGAAATGGCATCTGCTGTGGACCTGTTGCGGCGGTAGGCAAACTGTAGTGGATCCAGGTAGTCCGGGAGGCTGGACTTGATTCGTGCCATGACTAACCTTTCGAAGCACTTCATAATGATGGATATCAGAGCCACCAGCCGATAGTCATTAAGCCACGCTGCTTGGTTTTTCTTAGGTATTGGGATGATGGTCATCTTCTTGAAGCAGATAGGGACCTCAGATTGTTGTAAAGAGAGGTTGAAGATGTCGCTGAATACCTCCGCCAGCTGATCCATGCAGGAGCTGAGTGCTCGTCCGGGTACCCGATCTGGGCCAGTCGCTTTCCGTGGGTTGACCTTCAAGAAAGCTGCTCTGATATCTGCAATGGTGACCCCAGATACAGGTTCACCCAGGGCTTCCTGGGTAGAGGGCATGCTCTCGCTGATCTCTCGCTCAAAACGGGCATAGAATGCATTGAGCTTATCAGGGAGGGGTGCATAGGAGCCGGCGATTTTACATGCCTTCATCTTGTAGCCTGTTATGTCTTGCAGACCTTGCCATAGTCGGCGGGTGTCACTGTGGCTAGTCTTTGATCATGTCTACTACAACATCAAATGAATGAATGCTGTTACCATCTGTAAACAGTTAATTGATATTTCTGGATAGGGATTACTTTTCAGGAGGGAGGAGTGTTAGGTATGCAGGACAGATCAGGGAAACCACTTCTACATGCACTCGAGGGCTACAGTGTGAGAAGTACAGCGCTTGAATAAACCCTGTTGTTCCTGTGCCTTGCCTTTCCATGTGACTTCCTTGGAGCTACCTCCCTGGCAGTCTCAGATTTAACATTCACCAGGGAGAGGTGAGAACATGGAATTCACAACCATAGTGAGTAGTTGAGGTGGACAGAACAAATGAATTCATGGGGAAGTGAGATAAATATGTGACAAAGAAAGCGATACAGATATGCTCATTTGGATTGATAAGGAAGGAAAGTTGGGAGCTTGAGTGGAGGATAAACACCATAAAAGGACAGTTGGAAAAATAGCCATCTCCCCACTGTAAATATTGTTTTAACACTAAATAGATCTTGGTACAATAACCTGAATCAAATTAGGTTCCCTTCATCTTTTCTGTGTCTCAGTCTCAATTCCACTCAACATAACAGACATTGATGTTATGGTACTAATTAGACAAGACTTTCACACTGGGGCATCACATCAAACAATAATTAAGGAGCACCTAAAGCTACAGCCAACAGAAATGGTGCAGTCTCTGAATGGGCCAACAGCCTACGGCCCCATTGTTCCTGCAGCAATCCTGTTGCCAAACTAACCACTAGCAAAAGAACACAAGGACATACTTTGCTGTGCTAATCCCATGAGTCTCTGAGCCAGTAACAACAAAGCAGGCTGACTGAACAGCATCAATTCCTCCTCCTCAAACCACATTTTTATTAGCACTTTGCATGGAATGTTGAGCAAGTTGAAAATGTCAAACATTTCAAGTCCAAATCAATTGTCCCTTTCAGGTTTTAATGGTGACAGGATGAGAAGCAATAGGCCGAGATGCTCAATCAGGGGAGGAGCGGACAGCTAAACATTTTGAGGAGAGTGCAAGTCTCCATTTTCACAAAATGTATTGAAATCAAGTCAGTTGCAAGTGCTTTCGTAGAATCCCTACAGTGTAGAAGGAGGCCATTCGACCCATCGAGTCTGCACCGACTACAATCCCACCCAGGCCCTATTCCTGCAACCCCACCTACTTACCCTAGCTAATCTCCTGACACTAGGATCAATTTAGCATGGCCAATCAACCTAATCCACACATCTTTGGACTGTGGAAGGAAACCGGAGCACCCGGAAGAAACCCACGCATACACGGGGAGAACGTGCAAACTCCACACAGACAGTGACCCAAGGCCGGAATTGAACCCGGGTCCCTGGCACTGTGAGGCAGCAGTGCGAACCACCGTGCCATCATGTGATAGCATCATTCAGGACAAAGAGGAACAAGTGTTTCTTTCAGATCCAACAAGCTGACCCTACAAATATCTTAATCTGCCCCACGATCTGACTAAACCTGATGTCCATCCAACCATGATGTGGAGATGCCGGCGTTGGACTGCCGTAGGCACAATAAGAAGTCTCACAACAGCAAGTTAAAGTCCGCACACATGAGGACGGCTTCAACCGGGATCTTGGGTTCATGTCACACTATCTGTAACCCCCATGACATGCCTGGGCTTGCAAAATCTCACTAACTGTCCTGGCTTGAGATAATTTACACCTCTTTAACCTGTGCTTAACTCTCTCCACTCACATTATCTGTACCTGTAAAGACTTGATTACCTGCATTACCTCGCATTCCAACCATTATCTTGTAAATTGAGTCTGTGCCTATATATGCCCTGTTTGTGAACCCAACTCTTCACTCACCTGATGAAGGAGCAGCGCTCTGAAAGCTTGTGCTGTCAAATAAACCTGTTAAACTTTAACCTGGTGTTGTGAGACTTCTTACTGTGTCCACCCAACCATGACCTCGCCATCTCCCTACTCCTGCCTCCAAAAATTTTCCTATCACTGCTGGTGATGTATTTTTCAAGTGTGAATATCAAACTGCTAGCCATCACGAGGTCCAGGGTGTTCCAGTGGATATGTTACGAAAACTTAGTATGCAGGTACAGTAAATCATCAAAAAGGCTGATGGAATGCCATCATTTATTACAGAGGAATAGAACATGGGTGGAACATTCTTCACTTATACAGGATATTGATGAGACCACACCGAGTGCAGGTTCAAGCTCCTATTTAACCAAGGATATAACTGTTGAAGATCTACTCGATTGATATCTGGAATGAGCAGGTTTCCTTACGAGGAAATGTTAGTCAGACTGGGTTTGTTTCCACTGGAGTTTAGAAGAGTGAGGGGGTGACTTGATTGAAGAATGTAAGATCCTGAATAGTCTTCACAAGATGGGCATGGAAAGGATGTTTTCCCTTGTGGGTGAGTCCAGAGCTTGGGTGTGCTTTTTAAAGTTAAGCGTCACCCTCACAGGACAGAGATGAGGAGAATCTTTTTCTCAAGAAGGTTGTACAACTTTTGAACCCCCTGCCTTAGATGGCAGTAGAAGTTGGGTCACTGAATATTAAGGCAGAGATAGATTCTTGTTAGGTAAAGGAATCAAAGGTTATCGGTGGTAGATAGGAATGTGGAACTCAAAACACAAACAAAGCAGCCATGATCTTATTGAATGGTGGAGCAGGCTCGAGGGGCCAAATGGCCTTATTTTGTACGTTCATAGACAAGATGTATGTTCTCTGTGCACAGAACAGAGCAGCAGTCCTACACCGCTTCCTAGTTACCATCATGTGTATATAGTCTTAACTTCAAATCAAGGACCCACATTATTGTTCCATCTGTCCGTACTCTCTGATTGCAACATTTGCACTGAACTGAGGAGTACAACACCCACCATCACTAACACTGGATTTTCCCTTTCCATGGCTGCACAGGATGCCCAGGCCATCAGACCACCAACTGTACCACTCAGGCTGACTAGCAAGCGGGAAACCTGTTGGCCCAAACAAAAGTATTCTCTGGTGTTCCCTAACCATGCTCCCCGAGCCCCGACCTACACCACCAGGCCGGGCTCATATCAAAAAATGAGACAATCACCTCCAATCTTGGCAATGCAATTTTCAGGTTAGATAAGCATGGGCATAAGTTGGAGACAGATAAATTTCCCCCGTTGGTCTCATTCTTTCGTGAATAGAGGATCAATAATTCTTTCCAGCTGGGGCACTTTTCAGAATAAAACTATGTCTCAGAGATCCTTCATTTTGCTTCACATTTCAGAGTGCAATTCTTCCAATGGGCATGTATCCTTCAAATAGATGTCTGAAAACAGTCATTAGAATTTAAATTGTAGAAACTTGCTGCACGGGAGGAGGCCATTCGGCCCAATGTGCCCATGCTGAGGACTTGAAAGACAAGCTATGCTTAGGCTCACTTCAGATCCTCAGCCTTGTGGAGATGTCCATCACCCTTTGTAAACTATTTGTGGAATTGGATTCCACCATCTTTTCAGGTAGATCATGATGGACCCTGACAATCCATGTCAGTTCAAGACATCATCTCCCTTTGCGATCTTTAAATTGATGAGCTCTGGTTTTACTGACCCACTCACCGGAGGGAATAACTTTTCTCTATCTTCACATCATCTCTATTAGGTCACCAGTTCAGCGGCAAGCAGTCCGAACTGTCCCAACTTCTCATAACTGAAGTCCCTCAATGAGAAAAATCCATGGAATTTGTTTGCAAGCCCACAGCTGTGTGATGGTGAAGGTTACAAAGTGGTCCTTACACAAGATTTACTTTCAGATTCTCCTGAGATGGCATATTTTGCCAAGGGTGTGTAAATATTTATCCAATATTAACTAAAAGGAATCTCTTCAAACCATAAAACTTAGATGTTTAGTGTGGTATCCAAACCCAATACAATACTTGAAGTCAAAAGCATGGAACTCATTTACTTTCTATGCAGATTACTCTCAATGAATTATGCTCCCAATAATCAACAGTAAGAAACTTGAACAGGTTTTTCCATAATTAAAATAAAACATTCTGATATCCATATGGGATACTGGATACTCAAAAGCTAATAACATTTTCAAGGAGACAAGCGTAAGGAGGGGGTGGTGCGGGAAGGCTGGGGACAAGACAAAGCTCCTCCAGAGGGTTGGCATGAAAATGATGGGCTGAATGGTCTCCTTCTGTGCTGTAAGCGTTCAATGATCCTACAATAGATTACTGGTTTTGAGATTGTGGAACACGCGAGAGGAGCTGAATGGCCTACTCTTATGTTTCTCTTGCTGGCCTCTGCAGGTGATCAGATGATACTCACCTAGAGGTGCACCACAAGAGACGCATGGATATGCTATTTAATGCTAATTGCATTTGTCACACTGACGTAACCTTTCCCCAAGGAAAACCTTGGGCCAAATTTTTACAGGAAGGAATGTTTGGAGCAGGGGGGAGGAATTCTGGACAAGTTTTCTGGAATGTCTATCCCTGAGTCATAGAATTAAAGTCATCGCACCCCTGCAGTGCAGAAAGAGACCACCTGGGTCCATTGAGTCTGCACCAACTCTCCGAAAGAGCATCCTACCTCCGCCAGCCTATCCCGTAAACCACGCATTTACCATGGCCAATCCGTCTAATCTACACATCTTTGGACATTTAACCTGTGAGGTCTATATTTACATCTCCTCTGTGGGCAGGATGGCTGTTGAGTAGAAAGCTATGGTCACACAAGACAAGTCTCAGAGTTTAAATAGGAAGGGAGGAAGAGGTTGCAGGAGGGAAGGTGGTCCGTCATGTAGATAGTGGTCAAGGAGTGGGGGGGGAAATCATGGGTAATGGTTTAAAGTTTTAAAGTTTATTTGTGTTACAAGTCGGCTTACATTAACACTGCAATGAATTTGCTGTGGAAATCCCTTAGTCGCCACATTCTGACGCCTATTCGGGCTCACTGAGGGGGAATTTAGCATGGCCACTGCACCTAACCAGCATGTCTTTTGGACAGTGGGAGGAAACCGGAGCATCTGGAGGAATTCCATGCAGACACAGGGAGAACGTGCAAACTCCACACAGACAGTGACCCAAGCTGGGAATCGAACCCGGGTCCCTGGCGCTGTGAGGCAGCAGTGCTAACCACCGTGCCACCATGCCCGTGATTGAGTCAGTGATTTTAAAAGCTGCAAGTAGATTCTGGACCATAGGCAGTTCTCTGAAGGCCAATACCTTCAGGATCCAGCCTTTCTTGCCATTCTTTAGCTGCTGGGTTTGCCAAGATTGGGAAATCTGGGCCAAAGTAAAAAGCTTGCTAAAATGGAGGCACTCAACCTCCTGAAAAACCTTTTTCACCAGCAGTCTGGCTCCTGAGGATGAACTGGCCACCAACGTTCCATCCCACTTCTGTTAAAATTGGAAGTGGGCAAGTTTGAGGCAGGTTGGGAGATGGGTTTGAAATGAAAAATCCAAATCATTGATATAGATTGTAAACAGCTGAAGCTCAAACACAAATCCTTGCAGCACTGTTGCACAGCACCATCCTGAAAATGACCCGTTTATTCCTACTCTCGGTTTTCTGTCTATTCAGCAATCCTCAATCTATGTTAACATATTACCTCCAATCCCATGAACCCCACTCTTCTCTAACAGACTTTTGTGTTGCACCTCATCAAATGCCTTCTGAAAATCCAAATATACATCGTCCGCTGGTTCTTTCTCATTATCCTGCTCCTTAAGGTCAAGATTAAAGAGAATCTTCCACCTCCTAAAAACAGTAATCTTGTCACCTCTCAACTTGGTCTTTGCAGTGAGGTCTTGCCCAATTTAAATTTATACCATGTTCCGCACAATCCATCCTTCCATCTCATTCTTAAGCCGGGTTACTTTCTTCTGCGCCATCTCAATATCCTTTTCAGTTTTATGTCCCTTCGAGTCCATGGCAAATATGTGGGGTTATATGACAGGGGCAAGAGCCTAGCTAAGATACTTTGTCAAAGAGTCAGTGCAGACTCAGTGGGCCGAATGGCCTCTTCTGCACTGTCAGGATTCTATGAGTGATCACTCATTTCTGAAGATTTGCATATCTCAACCCCAAAGATCAAGCCTCCACTCCTTTTACGGTTTTATGACTGAGGAAAACATTACCAATCCTTGTTCACCATTGCACAATCTCCAAGTTAAATTCCATCCAGTATATACACCCAATCTTTTAGCCTGTCCACGTCCTCACATAATAGTGCTGGTTTCTAACTTCCACCTGACGGCAAGGTGGCACAGTGGTTAGCACTGCTGCCTCACAGCAGGTTTGATTCCTGGCTTGAGTCACTGTCTGTGTGGAGTTTGTACCTTCTCTCCGTGTCTGCGTAGGTTTCCTCCGGGTGCTCCGGGTTTCCTCCCACAGTTCAAAGATGAGCAGGTTAGGTGGATTGGCCATGCTAAACTGTCCCAGTGTGTGTATGTTAGAGAGATTAGCAGGGTAAATATGTGGGCTTGTGGGGATAGGACCTGGGTGTGATTGTTGTCGGCGCAGACTCAATGGGCCAAATGGCCTCCTTCTGCAATGTAGGGTTTCTATAATGTTCACGCAAGGAGATGAAATTACTCTGTAAAATTTGATTTGACCACTCACCCATATGAAATTAATCATTTTAATCAGAAGTTGCGTCTTCAATAAAAGGATGGTATTGTCAGCTGATCTCATACAGATCCACATCATCCCATACAGCTCCATCCGGAATAATGACAATGACAGTCTATTTATGTCAAATTGCTCAGTGTGTAAGGCAAGTAAATAAAACCTTGCTGTCGCTGGCAGAATGAGAAATGAACTCTGCTAACTATGATATCACTGCATGTCACGTCATCTCAAATCTTATGCATTGATCTCACTGTTCCTGAGTGTGACCTCTACTCCTGAAAAAAACTCACTGATCCAACAGACCAGCTTGACGTCTCGACACCCTGGTGATTGAACACTTGGCCTCAAGTTGTGTCCAGCCATAAATGGACAGCACAAGCCATACCCCAAGACAAATTGCAGAATGAAATTGAAATTGCGTCATCCCAGAATTTGTACTGTTGTTCTGTAAAGGGCTGTGGGTGCCTGCGTGACATCTTGATCTTCAGAAGTGTATTACTGCCCTTGAGAGGCAACCAAAAGGAACAACACAGGTAAATCTCCAACATCAGGAATTTGAAATTTTTTATGCATTCATAAGATAGAATTCCTACCGACCGGACAAAAGGAGGCCATTTGGCCCATCAAGTTTGCATCAACTCTCTGACAGAGCATCTTAGCCAGGCCCACCCCCTGCCCGATCCCAGTCACCTTACATATTTAGCCTGCTAACGACCCTAACCTACACTTCTTGGGACACTAATGGATAATCTAGCATGGCCAATCCACCAAACCTGCACATCTTGGATTAACATCACTGCGAAGGCTTTGGGAGAAGACAAGACTTGTGATTTCACCTCACTGAAGGCTCCAACATTTGAAAAGAGGTTGACACATTTAATCCAGCCATATTTTTATCAGGTTTCAATACCAGGGGATACAAAAATTAGGAAACTGCAACAAAGATGAAGGTGAGAAGTTACACACAACTTTTTCATGCAAAGAGTTGTGGATCATCATTGAAACCAATGACGTGGAGAGGTTTGCATGGCAACTAAGGGGACGATTTCACAAATCCCTTCCTACCACTGGGGAGCCACAACCGAAGGCATCAGATAAAGGAGAGTAAATTTTCTGACCAGTGCTCCTTGAAATGCCTTCAATCTGGGATAAACACAGGAAATGTTCAAGGTTCTCAGCAGAGGGCAGCGGTTGTGGAGGGAAACTTGTCAATGGTCCCCTGTTTACTCCACAGAAGCTGCCTATCCCGCATGTATATCCAGCATTGTCTGTTTTCAGTAGGCACTTTTCAAAGGAGAGCAGGTAAGTTTTGCCCAGTCTCCTCCCAGCCAGCATTTATCCCCCAACTAACATGGTGAAGAACCTCATCACTCTCCTTGTTGTTTTGGAGGTTTGTTGTCTCCAAATTCATTTGATTTGATTTATTATTGTCACATGTATTAACATACAGTGAAAAGTATTATTTCTTGTGCGCTATACAGACAAAACATACCATTCATGGAGGAGAGTGCAGAATGTAGTGTTACAGTCATAGCTAGGGCGTAGAGAAAGATCAACTTAATGCAAGGTAAGTCCATTCAAAAGTCTGACAGCAGCAGGGAAGAAGCTGTTCTTGAGTCGGTTGGTACGTGACCTCAAACTTTTGTATCTTTTTCCCAACAGAAGAAGGTGGAAGAGAGAATGTCCAGGGTGCATGGGGTCCTTAATTATGCTGGCTGCTTTGCCGAGGCAGCTGAAAGTGTAGACAGAGTCAATGGCTGGGAGGCTGGTCTGCGTGATGGATTGGGCTACATTCTTGACCTTTTGTAGTTCCTTGCAGTCTTGGGCAGGGCAGGAGCCATACCAAGCTGTGATACAACCAGAAAGAATGCTTTCTATGGTGCATCTGTAAAGGTTGGTGTGAGTTGTAGCTGACATGCCAAATTTTCTTAGTCTTCTGAGAAAGTAGAGGCGTTGGTGGGCTTTCTTAACTATCGTGTCGGCACGGGGGGGACCAGGGATGATCTGGACACCTAAAAACCTGAAGCTCTCGACCTTTCTACTTTGTCCCCATTTCCAACATTACAACAGTGGCTACACCTCAAGTTACTTCATCGCCTGTGCTGCGCTTTGGGGCGTCCTGTGGTTATGAAGGACTCAGAGGTCAGGGTCGTTGAGCCCCTACCTTGTTGGTAGGATCTTCCAGCCGAAATCGGTGGAGATTTGAATCGTTCACCGCACCTGCCGCAGGAGGACTGTCCACGGTGGGGCCAAAGTCTTTTGTTATTTTAGTTAAGGAACAGCTTTGTGAAAACATCCCATCAGCTCTGATGTACGCTGCTCTGTCACTGAGTCAGTGCTTAGAGCATTTCTGGCAGGATATGATGATTTAACCTTTGTAATTTTGATTGTTCGAGTTGGGGGCTTTTTGATGTGCGACGAATATCTGTAAAATCAAGGCTGACCTTATAAATCGAGACCAAAAACTGCAGCAGGCTCCTCAAGTTCTCAAGACACGGTTATGTGACCATTAAGGAGATTTCCTTTGAAACAGATTTTGCTGGCTCAAAACTTTGTTGTCTCAGCCAGTGCCGGATTTAGACTTGGTGAGGCCCTAAGCTATATAAAGCTTGGAGGCCCCTTATTAAAAAGTTACACCAAAAGGTCTCACAAAGGTGCGTCCCAAAACAGGACCTTGGGTCGCCACAAAAAAATTTGAAAACATAATTATGCCTTTTAATTATTTAATAGCAAGGTATTTAAAGTGAAAAACACAAATTATTTTCAAATGAATGCATTTACTGATTATATATTTATCATTTGGCTGGCTTGATCTCTCTCATAGATTATAATATATAATATCCTGGAAACAATACTTAAATGTAATTTTAAAAATAATTTTAAGATACATTAATATATACACAAAATGCTGACAAAATAAGTAATCAGGATCACTTTTATTAATATAAGTAATAATGAAATCGTTTGCAAAATCAAAAAACTGATATCAGATACAACTTAAAACATTTTCTTTCTTGATTTCTCAAAAGCAAAATCATGAGTTATGTCCTCAAATGATATGCTATGCAGCTTATCGCTTTCTATGCACATGATACTAAGTGCAGACAATTTGTCTTGAGACATGGTTGCTCTCAGTTCATTTTTGATTCTCTTTAGCTGTGAAAATGACCTTTCTCCTGAACAATTTGTTACCATCAGTCATAAGAATAGTTGTAACATTGCTTCCACATTAGGGAAATCTAAATGAATCTTGTCTTGGAAGATGATACATTTGCATCACTTCCAGTATTTTCCTCAGCTGAGATTCCAGACTCTGTTGTCTCAGTAGCAGAGGCACTGGGTTGTGGTTGCTTTGGACTTTGCTGATCACCTTGGGTTTGTGGATCCTTATCTGTTTCTGGAGTAAAGTAACTGTCAACTTTTGGTAATTTTTTGAGTTGCTCTTCAAGCTGGTGCTTTCTTTTCTGGTATCCGCTCTTAAATGTTCTCTTCATTGTAAACCTTCTGAAATTTTGTGAGGCTCCTGCGGATTGTGAGGCCCTAAGCTTGTTTAGCTTATGCCTAAATCTGGCACTGGCCTCAGCCCCACCACCTCAAGGGCAATTAGCGAGGGGCAATAAATTCTGGTCTTCTTGGTGACATTCACATCCCAAGAACGAATATTTAGAAATCCAGCAGTCTGACTCAGTGAATTTACCCTGGTGTAGTTGAACCACTTAGCCCGTCCTGTCCCTCGTTCAAACCCGTCAGGTGACTTAAACTCATCTTTTATAGTATACTAAAAAAAAACCTTCGAGAATTTATTTCTCTCCTCCCAAAATGCAGGGTTCTTCTTGGCATCAAGTTTAGACACAGTTCTACATGCAAAGCACAGGAGAATTTTGGGAAAACGCTACTGCAAAACAGCAGGCGATGCCGGGTCAATTATTCAGATTAACTCTGAGACTGGTTGACCTTTGTTAGACTAAGGTCTGAAGGGATATGAGGCAAAGGCAGATATTTGGAGTTAGGTCAGTGAGCAGACATGATCTCGCCGTCAGGGATCTGCCTCACAACAGCAGCAATAGGAGTTTAAAAAGGCATAATGGATGTAGTTTGCCCAGCAAAAGGTAGAAATCTGCCTAGCGACGGCAGCAGCCAGCATTCTAAATGCATGACAAGATGTGATTTACCCAGTAACTAGATTGTCAGGCATCCTAGACAAAATCAGGTGTAAATTGCCCTATTAGTAGGAACAGCTTACCTAGGTGACAGAGATCAGTGGAGGGATACAAATGCTAATTCCTAGAGTCAAGGAACTTGAGAGATGCAGACAGCCAAACCCGCAGAATGACACATCGGAGATTCAATGGCATAATTGCCAGCACCCTCAGAGAGAAGCAGGTTAGTTTATATCTTTCAGCCCGAAATGCTAGTTACAGCCAGGCAGGCCAAAACCTTCAGAGGCCTGCGCCATCTCACAGAACACCAGGTTAAAGTCCAACAGGTTTAGTAGGAACCTGGTGTTGTGAGACTTCTTACTGTGTTCACCCCAGTCCAACGCCAGCATCTCCACACCATCTCACAGAGCCATGGCACATTGCAGACAAGACGCAGTGTCATACATTTACTGAACCATCAAAAGATGATTTCCCAAATCTGATCATTTAAGCTGAAATGTGTGTAACTATGAGTTGGTTTTGACTTGTAGAGTTACAAGATTGGATGTTGTTTGGGGGAAAGGGGTGTCTCAGTGAATTTTGGGAACTTTGGGGAACTAGAGGTAATCTCAGAAACAGTTGTGTGTTTAATCATTCATATACTTAAGTTTCAGGTATAACCTTTCCTGTTGTGTATTTGGTCTTCTCTTGCTTTAATAATTACTCTTTATTAATTGTTTACCTAAAGGCTGGACTGTTTTTTCACTGCATTGTATGTTGCTCCTCACATTAATCCAAACAAATATACACCAGTTGTTTCAAGTTGGGACACTCTCACATATAAATAACAGGGCTCATACACAGATTAGCAGGCCCTGTAAGCCTGCTGTCCATCACAAACAGGCAAACCTAAACAGCAAGCACGGACCAAGCTGTCAGAGGATTCCACATGTGTTCCAATCCATACAAATAAAAGTACACAGACTTGGCAAGAGTCACTGAGAAGTGACGAGTTGACTCAGCAGCCCGTGTTGACAGTGAGACGATGAACCTGATTTCCTCATTGCCTCCCCCCCCCCCCCCCCGCTCCTGAGAATTTCGCAGCAGTTTTCGCTTCTAAAAACCAATTAAAATCTTAAGGATGTTTTTTAACCTCTTGTCAATTTGAGACCACTCATTGGGAGCACTGGTAGCCAAAGGATATCTCAGAACATTTGAAACTCTTTGCCCCCAGACTGGACTTCTTACATCCACGGTGAAAATAAACAGCAGTATGAATTGGCAGGAACTCGGGGAATATTATTTAAAGCAGTGCAGCCGAGCGATGGCAGCAATTCAACATCCAGTATGGTCTTCAGATGGGAAATGAGAAGCCCGGGGAATATAAAGCTCGCTGCCCATACAAGGAAACAGGGCTCACAGCAGCTTTCCAGAGAACTCATTGCGTGGGAGGCAGAGGTTTCGATGTGAACTGTCGAAAGGAAATGATTCAAAGCAGGCAGTCGGGATTATTTCTGCTTTTATTGCTGGAAGGTGCACTTGTAGGTCGACCTGTAATCTGTCACAGGCAGCTGCTCACACCGCAGCAGTAGTTGCAATCGATAATTACCAGGTCTGAGGGAAACAATGTACAGATTAACTTCAGTTTCAATCAGGCTGAATGAGATGGCTTCAGCCATCAGTCTCCTGCACAGCAAAGGTTGTGGGTGTCAGAGGAATATCAGTTGACATACGCTTGTGTACGCATGCGAGAGTCTGAATGCACACAAGAACGTGCCCAGGAGATAGACCCTGCATAATTAATTTGCGAGGCAAGAACATTTTTTTTTAGCATGTCAAATTGTGACGAATGTTGTCGATTCCCTGTGCAAAACTAAATGTTAATCAACAGCTCCTTCCAAGAGGCACATTGGCTTTTTGAGAAAAATTAACATTTATTTAAGTTCAGAATTTATAAGGCTGAGAGGAAAATGGCTTTCTTGCTGCTGAGCTATGGAACAGAAGCATCCCTTCACTCAGTAGCATACTGGTCCATAATATGCTGACAAAATAATGGTGTGGCGAATAATGTTGGCTGATTTTTCTGCTCAAATGGTACAGCCACTTTGAGGCAAGCCTCGAATGTGCGGTTAGGTCCACAGAAATCCAAAGGTTGCGTCTAAGTTGCAACATCAGGCCATTAAGTGGAGTCTCTGTCTATATATGCCTTGTTTGTGAACCCAACTCTCCACTCACCCGATGAAGGAGTAGCGCTCCGAAAGCTCGTGATACCAAATAAACCTGTTGGACTTTAACCTGGTGTGGTGAGACTTCTTACTTAGGCCATTAACTTCACCAATGTGATGTCTCAATGTCTGTCTTACCACTGGAATGCATTGGATCATTACCAAGTTACCAATATTTACAGGGTAGAGACAAGCGATATTCCATACAACGTCAAAGCAACTCCTGTGAAGTGTCAGCCATTTTTTAATGATGCGATGCGTTAATGACTGCCAGTCAACCTCTCTGGCACTGAAAGTTAATGATTACAAGTATGGAGTCTCATTTCTTCACGTCTGTATCCTTGGAGATTTGAAGAAAGCAAAATGCAAAATTGAAACTTTTTTGACATTTGGCTTGGTCTGTTTTTCTCTCTTAGTCTAATCCCTCTTTCCTTCTCTTGATACTTCTTTCACAGGGCTGTGGCGCAGTGAAAGCTTGTGCTACCAAATAAACCTGTTGGGACTTTAACCTGGTGTTGTGAGACTTCTGACTGTGCCTCACAGCCCCAGAGTCCCGGGTTCAATTCCCGGTTTGGGTCACTGTGCGAAGTTTGCACGTTGTCCCCGTGTCTGCGTGGGTTTCCTTTGGATGCTCCGGTTTCTTCCCACAATCTGAAAGATGTGCTTGTTAGGGTGCATTGATCCAAACAGGAACCGGAGTGTGGCGACTTGGGGAATTTCACAGTAACTTCATTGCAGTGTTAATGTGAGCCTTATTTGTGACGAATTAGTAAACTTTAATTTTACTTTCTGTGCTTGATTTGCCATTGAATTTGACCACTCTAAGTTACACTTGCTTCTCAGTCTTTGATTCACCCTTCAGTCTGGTTTTTGAGAAGTTGCACAGTTGCTCGGCTGGTTCAGAGGTTCCAAACACCATGCTTCTCCTCATGGCACTGTTATCAGGCCATACTCTCAACAACCTGTGGTAAACCACTGTTAGCTTATTACCTGTACATGTGACATGCCTGGACACATTCCTGCTGGCCCTACCCGAGACTCCTGCCCCCCCTGGTCCAGGTATAAAGGCGACTGCTCCCCACCCCCCTGCCTCAGTCTGGACCAGTTCATCGGCATGGGTGTGTTCCAAGTCTTTTGCTAATAAAAGCCTATTTGTTCTTGCATACAAACTAGTCTTTGCTCGATTGATGGTGCATCACAACCTTCCTGTGCAACAAATTAGAAAACCCAAACATGCAAGTCAAGCTTACCTAATGGAAAATGCACTTCCTGCAACAATTGCACCGCTTCTTTGGAAAAGAAGATTCAGATATGTGACCACATTTGTTGGGGGTCCTGCAAAATAGTTAAAAACAGCTGATCTTAGCATATTCTTGACAGCATTCAGAAATGCTAGAGCAAAATACCATCTGTCCACGCTGGCAGATGTTGCAATATTTAAATAACAGTAGATTCTCCCAATGCCCAACATAATATTCTTCCTGCAACAGCAATGGTTTTCTCTGGGATGTTATTATTTCAGTGAAGTTGCATTTGTCCACATAACAGTCATTGTACTTGGAAGGGTAATTACATCGGTGAATCACTTTGAGATGTTGACAGTTTTGGTCACCCTATTATAGAAAGGATATTATTAAACTAGAAAGGGTGCAGAGAAGATTTACTAGGATGCTACCGGGACTTGATGGTTTGAGTTATAAGGAGAGGCTGGATAGACTGGTACTTCTTTCCCTGGAACGTAGGAGGCTGAGGGGTGACCTTATAGAGGTGTATAAAATAACGAGGGGCACAGATCAGCTAGATAGTCAACATCTTTTCCCAAAGGTAGGTGAAACTAAAACTAGAGGGCATTGGTTTAAGGTGAGAGGGGAGAGATACAGAAGGGCAATTTTTTCACACGCAGGGCGGTGAGTGTCTGGAACAAGCTGCCAGAGGTAGTAGCAGAGGTGGGTACAATTTTGTCTTTTAAAAAGCATTTAGATAGGTACATGAGTAAGATGGATATAGAGTGATATGGGCCAAATGCGGGCAATTGGGACCAGCTTAGGGGTTAAAACAAAAAGGGCGGCATGGACAAGTTGGGCCGAAGGGCCTGTTTCCATGCTGTAAACCTCTATGACTCTATGACATGATGGACTGACCTCAATCAATGTTACAATCACAGCATCTAATGTGACCAAGTCCAATCCCACATCCTCTCCACAAAGACTGCCTATTTCTACCTCCATAACATGGCCTGCCATCACATATCTGGTGTTGAAACCCTCATCCATACCTTTGGTATCTTCAGACTCAACTGTTTTAATGTCCTTCTGGTCAGCCTCCTTACCTTCTCCCACTGCAAGATCAGCCAGTGATCGTACATTATCCTTCATTAATTTTTCACATCCGTCACCTCTGTACTCACTGAGCTGCATCAGTTCCCAGCCTCCCAACTGCACTAACTTCATTTCTTCAACTCGGCACGTTGGCACTGTGGTTAGCACTGCTGCTTCACAGTGCTGGGGACCCGGATTCGATTCCCGGCTTGGGTCACTGTCTGTGTGGAGTTTGCACGTTCTCCCCGTGTCTGCGTGGGGTTTCCTCCCACAGTCTGAAAGACGTGCTGGTTAGGTGCATTGACCCAAACAGGCACTGGAGTGTGGTGACTTGGGGAATTTCACAGTAACCTTCATTGCAGTGTTAATGTAAGCCTTACTTGTGACTAATAAATAAAACTTTAAACTTTATCAATGTCCCAGCCTCTGAAATTCCCCTCCACCCCAGTCATCCTCTCCTCCTTTAAGACCTTATTTCAAATACATATTTTTGGCTAGTCTTGTTGGCAGTAATTTTTGTCTGGTTACACCATTTTCAGATGTTAAAGTTGCCGTGTAAATGGCAATTATTGTTGTTTCACAGCGGAATATTTAAAACTCTGGAGAGGTAAAGTTGAAGGTGTTTCATTTTAAACGCTAATTTTAATGCGCCAGACTAGGCCACGCCTTCAATCACTGGGATATTCTGCCCCACCACCACCCCCCCCCCTTGGTCATGCTTTCCTTTCCAAAGGAAACACCAGAGTCAGTTTTAGCACCATAAACCCAAGGATCTAACCAGTGAATGCTGCTTCCCTGTGAGACAAATTAAGTATAAACACCAATATAAAAGCATTAAAAGGTGCTTTGTTGCAAGCGAACACTAACTTGACTGAACAGTGTTAATGAGAAAGCTGGGACGGCAGTAATTGATGAGCTGAGGGACATTTTGACATTGGGGGCCTCGTCTGACAATGGAGATTGTGAAAGGGTTATTAACGATCACTCACAAGTGATTCTGGTTGTGGCACTGAGTCTAAATTCAATCGAAATTAACTTTGCAAGAAAGACGGGAGTAAAAATAGAAATGTCACTTTCCCCGCCTCGTACATCAGGGCATTGATGGAGCGAGCTCAAGTTCCTCAGTTTCTTGATTTGATTGCACCGCTTACACGTCGATTCCAATGCTTGAACATGCTGTTTTAAATATTAACCATTTGGACAGAATAGTACATGGGGGATTTGACAGGAATACAGTAATGCCAGCACACAAGAAGTAAGATGCCAAGCCATTTTAATGTCCACTTGTATTTTGAATCACATTGAATTCTGTTGAAGCTACAGGGCAAGAACCGTGCATTCAACCCAACTGGTCTATGCAATGTTTGTACTCACCTCCCACAGTATTCTACTGTACCCTGTTTATCTCTTTGCATCCTGGCCCCTGTAACCCTCTATTCCCTCCTCCTTCAGTTACACCTCAAGCCTCCCCTCGAATACATAACTGCCATTTGTTTCAAGCAGTCTGCTAGGCAGTGAGTTCTACTCTTTTTTAATTCATTCGTGGGACATGCACATCCTTGGTTGGGCCAGCATTTATTGCCCATCCCTAGTCGCCCTTGGAGGGCAGTTGAGAATCAACCACATTGCTGTGGCTCCGGAATCACATGTAGACCAGACCAGATAAGGACAGCGGATTTCCTTCCCTAAAGGACATCAGTGAACGAGATGGGTTTTTCCGACAATCAACAATGGCTTCATGGTCATCAGTAGACTCTTAATTCCAGACATTTTTTGATTGAATTCAAATTCCACCACCTGCCGTGGCGGGATTCGAACCCGGGTCCCCCGAACATTAGCTGAGTTTCTGGATGAATAGTCTGGCAATAATATCACTCGACCATCACCTGCCCTAAATTTTGCCACTGCTTCATCTCAAAAAATAATCCAAACATTTTTTTACTGAGTAAATGAGTTTTCTTACTGAGTAAATGAGTTCTCTTCCATTTACATCCTCGATCTTGACTTGCCTGATTTATTTCACAATGATACTCAGGGCTCAGATTAACTTAGTTTATCTGCACCCTTTAGTTAATTTTTTTCAGTGACAGTGAAGTCACCTCTGAAATGAGTTGAGAGGCTGGAAGCCTCTCTATGTGTAGAAAGAACTGAAGAAAGTGCACATGGTGCTTTCCATCAGAAGGCACTGAAGAGCAGAAGGGTGGACCAAGACTTTCAGTCCTGACCATCTCTCTTTTGTTTTCCATTTCTCACGTCAACTTTGGACTTATTGAGATGAAACTCCAGCCAACAGTGGCGTCTCTCACCAACTGAACAGATATTGAGAACAACTGTTGAGAGATGCACATGATCCTGGGTGTACACATACAGCTACACCTGTCACCAAAGCCAGGTGAGGGAGTTAGATAAGTTGCCTTGTGTGCCAGCTACTTGACCTTAGACTTCTCAACTTTCAAATTCATTCAACCAGGCCCAGCAGACCCGTTGCCATTGCAATCTCTTGGTGGATGCATCTTCCAGGGGCTTGGAGTTGATACTGGAAGATTTTAAGATGGGCTTTTGCGTGTGATGGGTGATAGTTGTTCATCTGTCCACCCGATTGTTGACTCTAAAAGATGGGTTTATAAATTCTATGATCAAGTGTACCCAAACAGGTGCCGGAGTGTGGCGACTAGAGGATTTCTGTAACTTCATTGTGGTGTTAATGTAAGCCTACTTGTGACAAATAAATAAATTATAAAACAATTCCCGCCTCCATTACCAACCTGTTTGGGGTACGGAAATCTGGCCCATAACCTGTACTGGCATTTTCAAGCAGTACTCACAAAGCACTGTCAGGGATGCTATCGTTCGAATGAGACCTGCCTACCCTTTCAGATGGACAGAAAAGATCCCATTGGCCACGATTTCAAACAAGAGCAGGTCTCTTCTCTCTGATGCTCTGGCCAATATTTATCCCTCAATCAACATCACCAAAAACAGATTACCTGATCATTATCACATTGACGTACATGGAATCTTGCAGCATGCAAACTGGGCTTCCCACACTACAATGACTGCATTCCCAAAAGTACCTCAAGAAAGTGCCTTGGTATATCCTGAGGTTGTGAAAGGTGCGACCTCAATGGGAATTAATTCCAGCATCTTTGGCTGAGATTAGGTCACTCAACACAGACCAGGAGTTAAACCAAACACCTTACAAACCTGTATCACTCATTTGCTGATTCCCTTTACTCACTCAGCCCTCGGGCAACCTTTTTATTCTCTGCTCCTCAAATCCAATTTGAATGGGAATAACTCAAAGTTCATCCCTGATGAGATTAAATGGGCGGCACCGTGGCACAGTGGTTGGCACTGCTGCCTCACAGCGCCAGGAACCCAGGTTCGATCCCAGCCCTGGTCACTGTCTGTGTGGAGTTTGTACGTTCTCCCCATGTCTGCATGGGCTTCCTCCGGGTGCTCCGGTTTCCTCCCACACTCCAAAGATGGTTGATTGGCCATGCTAAAATTGACCCTAGTGTCAGGGCGATCAACAGAGTAAATGTCTGCGGTTACGGGAATAGGGCCTGGGTGGGATTGCGGTTGGTACAGATTCAATGGGCCGAATGGCCTTCTGTACTGTGGGGATTCAATGATAAATTCCCCATTGCTCAAGCAAACGAAAAGCTGGAAATTGAAACATTCTGGTTTGAGCGTCACTCTTCATTGTGCTTTCTCAATCATTAAAATTTGGAGTTCATGTCAATTTGTCTTGTTGACATTGCAGGCAGGTGGTCAAAGGCACAGAATAGCCAACGTAATATTAAGTAGTTTTGTGCATTTTATCTTTTGGGGGCATTGCATGAGTGTTGAGTCAGTGGAATCTAAAAACAGTTCCGCATTTACATATTAAGAGGCACAAGTGTCACATTGAGCATCACTGTCCTCTACTTCCGAGCAAGGTCGGAAAACCTCACAGGTCATGATGCAAGATCGCTTCAATCTATCCAGTTCACTATCAAAACAATAAAGGCTCAGATTGCGATGGCTTGTTCAGTCTCTGAACAAGCCATTCCAACATGCTACTGTGCAGAGGGACCTGGGGTCCTTGTGCATGAATCACAAAAAATCAGTTTGCAGGTGCAGCAGGTAATCAAGAAGGCAAATGGAATGTTGGCTTTTATCGCGAGAGGGATGGAGTATAAAAGCAGGGAGGTCATGCTGCAACTGTACAGGGTACTGGTGAGGCCGCACCTAGAGTACCGTGTACAATTTTGGTCCCCTTACTTAAGAAAGGATATATTAGCTTTGGAGGGGGTACAGAGAAGGTTCACCAGGTTGATTCCGGAGATGAGGGGGTTAGCTTATGAGGAGAGATTGAGTAGACTGGGCCTGTACTCATTGGAGTTTAGAAGGTTGAGGGGAGATCTTATAGAGACATATAAGATAATGAAGGGGCTAGACAGGGTAGAAGCAGCGAGGTTATTTCCACTTACAATGGAAACAAGAACTAGGGGGCATAGCCCCAAAATACAGGGGAGTCAACTTAGAACAGAGTTGAGGAGGAACTTCTTCTCCCAGAGGGTAGTGAATCTTTGGAATTCTCTGCCCAATGAAGCAGTGGAGGCTACCTCGTTAAATGTGTTTAAGTCACAGATAGATAGATTTTTAACCATTAAGGGAATTAAGGGTTATGGTGAGCGGGCGGGTAAGTGGAACTGAACCCACTATCGGATCAGCCATGATCTTATTGAATGGCGGAGCAGGCTTGAGGGGCTAGATGGCCTACTCCTGCTCCTATTTCTTATGTTCTTATGTTCTCTGAAAAACCTCTGAGGTGGCAAAATTCAGGTTCTGAGACAATTTGATTTATTATTGTCACATGTATTAACATACAGTGAAAAGTATTGTTTCTTGCGCGCTATACAGACAAAGCATACCATTCAGAGAAGGAAAGGAGAGAATGCAGAATGTAGTGTTACAGTCATAGCTAGAGTGTAGAGAAAGATCAACTTAATGCAAGCTAAGTCCATTCAAGAGTCTGATGGCAGCAGGGAAGAAGCTGTTCTTGAGTCGGTTGGTGCGTGACCTCAGACTTTTGTATCTTTTTCCCGACGGAAGAAGGTGGAAGAGAGAATGTCCGGGTGCGTGGGGTCCTTGATTATGCTGGCTGCTTTTCCGAGGCAGCGGGAAGTGTAGACAGTGTCAATGGATGGGAGGCTGGTTTGAGTGATGGACTGGGCTTCGTTCGCGACCCTTTGTAGTTTATTGCGGCAGAGCAGGAGCCACACCAAGCTGTGACAAAAGGTCAGTTTGGCTTTCATTTCGTGAAAGACATGATCACAGTAAAGCAGTTGAAGCTTGCTGAGTTTTGAGGAGGATTTCAGGAACACATTGGGAGCATTTCTGGAAAACATCAGCTCTCTTTCTCTCTTCTCCATCTTTGCCTTGCAAATTATCTGAAGGCCTCAGCAAAAAAGAGTGAGTTTTTTTATTCATTCATGGGATGTGGGTGTTGCTCGCTAGGTCAGCATTTATTGCCCATTCCTGAGGGCATTTAAGAGTCAACCACATTGCTGTGGAACTGCAGTCACATGGAGGCCAGACCAGTTAAGGATGACAGATTTCATTTCCCTAAAGGACATTAGTGAAACAGATGGGTTATTATGGCAATCAACAGTGGTTTCATGGTCATCATTAGACCTCTAATTCCAGATTTTTTATTGAATTTACATTTCACCATCTGCCATGGTGGGATTTGAACCAGGTCCCCCCAAACATTACCCTGGCTCTCTGGATTAGTAGTCCAGCAACAATGCCACTGTTCCACCACCTCCATCAGGTGCCGCATCACCTGATAGAGAAGGCAGTCCATAGTCATCAGCATCTGACTCAGAGCCTCCATTAATCTGCGGGAAATGAAGTCGGGCAGAGCATCACCAGCTGCAGGAGATGCCAGGGGTGGTAACAGGCGAGGTGGTCTCCTGCCATTGTTCAGGTAAAGGACATCCCTTCCTCCTCTGGACGTTCTCTACCAGGCCTCCAGTGCTCCATCCAATAACCTATATGCCTTTAGACTTGCCCCTGAGCCATAAGACCATAAGACATAGAAGCAGAAACGTCAAATCTGCGCTCTTTCCACAGATGCTGGCCTATCTGCTCAGCATCCCCAGCATTTATTGGTTTTTCGTGCAGATTTCTGGTAGCCCCAGTATTTTGCTTTTGTATTGATTCTCCCCTTAACTTCCCTTCCTCGATGTGATGTCCTGTGAACTACTGGGATGTCCTGAGGTCATGAAAGCTGCTATATAAATGCAATGGTCTTTTGGGTCAGAAAAAGGGTGGCAAAAATCTGAGGTTAAACAACATGTCAGGGAGTTGGGTCCCTCAGCTTTGTTTTCCTTTGGAAAGGCCAAATCTCTATCCGTCTTGCAATTGAGGGCTTTGAAAGACATAAATAGACACGATGGAGAGAAATATTTTCAGTGGTAAGGAGAGTCTAGGACCAGCAGGCATGACTTTGATATCAAAAACAGGTATTCAGAAGGGAGGTTTGGACCTACTCTTTTCACCAAAGGAGTGGTAGAAGTCTTAATCACATCACACCAACTGTAGCTGCGACATCAGTTAATAATTTGCAACTGAGATTGACAGGTTTTTTGCCAGCCCAAAGGCATTTCGGGGATATGGGCCCAAGGCAGGTGGATGGAGTTAGAAGGCAGATCCAACTCCAATCTTCTTGAATGATGGAACAGGCTTGATGGGCTGAACGGCCTGCTGCTCCTATGTTCCCATTGTTGAAGGTGGGTCGCTTGTCGAATAACATCTGCAGATTGATGATAGACTACCTCCCAAACTTCATCATCATCACAGCATCTGGCCAAAGATGCTTGTACCTTTTACTCGCAAAGGTACAAGTAGCACGACACAACAGTCAAAGCAGAAATGCACAGGACAGATTGAATGCTGTATGTTAATCATAGAATCCCTACAGTGCAGAAGGAGGCCATTCGACCCCACTGTGCCGCCCAACACTGCAACTACTTTATTTTGAGAAGGATCTCTGATATTCGATACTTCTTGTCAATGATCAATCACTTTTTATGTCTTGCCTGGTACATTTTGTCAAGAATGCACACATGGTGGTTTGATGTTAGTAGGAAGCACCAGTGCCACAGCGTTGCTGCCTGGGGTGCCTCTCCTCCTCCAGAACAGATATCAACCCTCAAGATAGCAATTATTATGACTTTGTTATTTTACTTGTTGTTCAAGAAAATTACGAGAAAAAGAATTACGTGAGGGAGATAATTAAAAGGGGTTAAATTGTAAAAGTTCATTTCAGCTCAGGAATTTGAACCCCCTCTGATAATCGACAGGCTTGGCATTTGCTGTTCATCTTTTCAACCTTGATGGTGTCCTGGACTAGGAACCTTGACCCTTCACCTGGATTTCTCAATGTAGCCAAGTCTCGCTCGTGCTGCACCTGTGCGTCCTGATCAACCTAATCTTCCCAGCATGACTCTCCATCACAAAGATTTCACCTAATCAATCTTTTTTGACCAACCAAATAAATTAAATCAAATTAACTAAGGGACAAAGATTTCACCTAATCGTGGATAAACATAGTTCAAATCAACAGTTCAGATCATTCAATCAGCTTTGTAGTCATAATGTTGCGCTGATAAGTGATTGCGACAAATCAGTGACACGCAAGGCTTATTTTTGCCTATTCTTGCAAGGAAAATGGCCCATTTTTTCACAGTAATTTACAACAACCTAATGAAACCCAGAGCACAGCAAATTGGATTGGAGTCGGAGAAATGAGAATCCAGGATCTAACTGCATCATCCAACTCCCTGTCAAGACGCCCGTGAAAATGATTTGGGACACTTCAAACAAACAAACTTTTACTGGTCTGACAATAACTTCTGCAGTTATCATGTCACCAGACAAAACATTCTATCTTTACCTCCTTCTGCAAAACCAAATGAATTTTGAAAGAGGAAGTCAGGCCAGGACTTTGGTGGAATATTTTAATGCACGCTACACCAGAAACATGCAGTGATCTTTCTCCTTCAGATCCTGGCAGTCACATAGCCCACCCCACCTCACCTCAGTAATTCAAATATCCAACACCAATCATTTGTCTCTTTTCCTTTCCAATTTAACATTTCTACAAAAGAATCATGGCTTCAGTCAATTAAAACGTCAAAGACCATTTCACTGTTATGACAATTAATCAGCTGCTCACATTTAATTTCAGAGCTAATGAGAAAACCAAACAGGAACAAGACTGGGATCTAATTCAGCAATTTAAGTGATTCAAAGGATTGTTATTTCGTAGAGGAACAGGAGTGGGCTAATTAACCACAAACATCTCTGCAGCTTGGGTGTGCTGCTAACTATACTTGCATCATAAAATCACTTGCATTGTCCCCCCGCAAGGGAGCCAAGCAGGACTGTTTCTCCACAGAAGGCAGGTGCAAGTGTTATTTGCTGATAGTTTGCCGAGTCACTTTTGGAAGGAGGTCCATCCTCTGAGGCCAAATGCAACTTAACACCATTCCAAACTCATGGATGTTGCCTTTGAGCACAATCTGTGCTTTGCGTTTTAAGACTCAGCAGCTTGAAGGCAATGGATGAGTGTTGTGCATTATGTGTACACTCTGAGGGTTCCCCATTAGCAAGCTCAGTGGCCAACTGCCTCATTCCCCACAACAGTTTTAATCATTCATTTTTCTCTGTCCTTTAACCTTGAGTCGTTACTCTATTGACTGAATGAGTTACCTCAGCGCCACTTGGGTCTGGCTTTTGGTTCTGTGGATGCTAGCTGTCCTCAACATCTCAACACAGGAAATAGGAGCAGTGGTGGCCGTTCAGCCCTTCAGGCCTGCTCCACCATTCAATAAGATCTTGGCTGATTTGTTTGTGTTTTGATTTCCACATTCCCATCTACCCCCAATACCATTTGATTCCCTTGCCTCACAAGAATCTATCTCTACCTCTGTCTTAAAAAAATATTCAATCACCACAGCCTTCCGAGGTAGTCCCTCACCCAGTCTTTTTCATGTGCACTGAGGTGGGCAGATTCTTTGACGATGAAAGACATCACAACCAAGTCAGGTGTGGCCCTTGTCTCTACTTGACAGCAGAGGCTGTGATCAAGAGCAGGCTGGGCTTTCCCCATCTAGAGCCCAGAGATCTTGCTACGGTGGACCTCAAGTTGGTGTTTGCCCAGAGACCAGCGCACTCAAGGCAGACCAGGAAGTCAGCATGCAGACTCTATGGTTTAGTGCTACAACTGAGCTGGATCAAGTGAAGCACTGGTGAGAATGGTGAGGGGCTCAAGTTGCCACCTCTACTCCCGGTGGATAATTGTCTGTGAGCGGCACACTAGTCTCTTGTTCTACTCAGACTTACAACTTGATAAAGGAGAATGGGGAAATAGTCTTCACACCCAGTTAAGCACAGGTCAAAAGAAAATCCATGTTTTTCGTACATGCTGTGGGGTGCACAACACAAAGTATTATGAGCTTCTCAGGGTGGCTCTCGAATGGCCACAGGGACTGACTATGAAGGGTTGTAGTAGTGCTTGAGCGCAATCTACCAATGCATCACCAAGGCTAGAGTCATAGAGTCAGAAAGGTTTACAGCATGGAATGGTCATTATTCTTGGGCAGGTTGTGTTGCAGATTGATAGGCAAAGAACAGGCAACTGGGTCTAGTCATACAGCTCTTTCAAAGACTTGGTTCTGGCACAATGTGCTGAATGGCCTCCTTCCATGATGTATGATTCTTCGTTCATATCTCTCCTGTATGGAGCTGCCTCAAAGACATACCCACAGGCTGACCAGCCACTCCCAATGGACCATGTCTCGCAAAACATTCTTCCCATTTAGAATTTCGGAACTTGAACTTGAACCATTGTGTGTTGCAAAGTTTAACAAAGAAATTACAGGACAGAATGTAAGCCTACGTGTGACTAATAAATAAACGAAACACTGCTATGGCCTCACCTCAAGTCCAGTGGCTGGATTCACGTTGCAAGCAGACTCTTCCCCCCCCCACCCCCACCTCCCTGAAATGTGCTTTGAATTTTGCAAGCACGGGATGATGTCCCATCAGGAGGTGACCCGCATTAATCTTGCCTTGAACCTCATGGAGAAGAGGGGGATAATTTTGTCAAAGCTTTTTGTCTTGCAATGATCAAGACAATTCACAAGAAGACAAGGTGTAAACGGGAGCAGCAGTTGATGCTGCTCCAGAAGAGGGGTTTTGCTGAGTTTGACCCCACCCCTCTACTCACAACTAGAGTCCACTGAAGACATTGGAACCTTGAAAGTGCACCCAACTGATCTCACGCATGCCTATTGTGGATTCTGAAGGAGCTGCCCGATTTTCACATATCCTTAACAAGCATGTCAATGGAACGCACACCATTCTCAATGATGGGTCCAAATTCATATCCATTGGACCTTTCTTCTCACGACCTGACTGTCTCACTTGAAAGTAAGCTAACAGAAAAACAGCCCACTGGACTTACATAAGAGCAATGATAGAAATCCTACACTGCAGAAGGAGGCCAATCGGCCCATCGAGTCTGCACCGACAATAATCCCACCCAACCCCTATCCCCGTAATCCCACATATTTACCCTGCTAATCCCTCTAACCTACGCATCCCGGGACACCTAACCTGCACATCTTTGGATTGTGGGAGGAAACCGGAGAAAACCTATGCAGACGGGGAGAACGTGCAGACTCCACACAGACAGTGACCCCAAGCCGGGAATCGAACTTGGGTCCCTGGAGTGTG
The DNA here is from genome assembly GCF_964213995.1 of Mustelus asterias. Taxonomy (NCBI): domain Eukaryota; kingdom Metazoa; phylum Chordata; class Chondrichthyes; order Carcharhiniformes; family Triakidae; genus Mustelus; species Mustelus asterias. Next base: position 65,587,069 of record NC_135822.1, on the reverse strand, counting down.
AGGCAGCAGTGCTAACCACTGTGCCACCCATAGATAGATAGATTAGACAGGGTTCGTTCATATGCCTCGCTGCCTCTGTGTATGTACGGGCTGTCCAACACACGCAATTGTGATGTCCCTTTCTGCCTCATCTCATCTATGACCGGTTCTGTCCAACATGAATTGGCCAAATCATTGGGCGAATTATGACAACCAGTTTTGAGTAAGTTTACCACATACATGGTGAAAGATTCCTTCAGAGAAATCCATACAGGATTTGCATATCACCAGCAATACTGTGTCCCATTGCTCATTTGACATTGTCAGGATATCATTCCTTGGATATGAGGACCAAAACTGTTCATGGTAATCTAGGTGTTGCCCAACTAGCGCCTTGTATAGTTTTAGAAATGCTTCCCTGTTTTTATACTCCATTTCGTTTGAAATAAAAGCTAATACTGCATTTGCCTTCCCTATTACCTGTTGAACTTACATGCTCGCTTTTTGTGCTTTATGCACAAGGACCCCAAAATCCTTCAGCATTCTGCAGTATTTCCCTATTTAAATAATATTCAGCTCCTTTATGCATGCTACCAAAGTGCATAACTTCATATTTTCCAACATTATATTCCATCTGTCAAGTTTTTTTTGCCCACTCACCCAACCTGTCGATATCCCTCTGTAGATTCTGTGTCACCTTCATCACTTGCCTTGCCACCTATTTCTGTGTCATCCACAAACTTGGCAACAGCATAGTCACTTCACTTATCCAAGTCATTGATACAGGCAGGCTGCAGGATAATGACGACTCTGAACAGATCATTTTGCGATGAATATCACTCAAACTCATGGACAGGCCTCAGGGCGTCACTTTCAGCTCCGGAAAGTGGCCAGGCCACCTCAGAATGCTCTGGAAGGGCAAGAGACATCTCAAAGATTTCAGCAGCAGATGAAGGTCGCAGTTTCACACTATTACTGTGGTGGTATTTGCCAGGATGCTGCGTCAAGTCAAAAGTACATTCTGCCCATCACACAGATGGGTAGAGAGAATCGAAATCTCAGTTTCTGTGTGATGCTGGGTATGTAGGCCATGGGTTCCAAAGATTGGTGGATCGTATCAATTGTTTGAAATGGGCAAGGTACAGACCATATCTAACCATCCCATGCTTGCAAAATTCAAAGCACAGGGTCCAACATGTGATTTCGCGATTGGACAACATTTGTTAAATAATTCTCAGTGTGCTAAGAATTACGGTGACAACCAATTTAAGATTGTCAGTCGAGCTCGCAGGTTGGCATGTTTGCATGCACTGGAAGCTACATATATTAATACATGGTGCCCTGTTCTTTGTGGACAGAAATAACATGCACACATTGCACTTGTTTCAGTTGAACAAAATAAGTGACAGCCATTCACTGATTCATTCCACAGGGCAGTGCCTTGATCAATCAGGATCAAACTGCCTGGTTTAACTTTCAAACAATGTCTGGCAGTTAACTGTCAGTCACCCTCAACTGGAGCATTCCCCATGGCAATGCTTCTACCATTCAACACCCTCTTCACATACAGTATAAATTGTTCTTCCCTTTTAATTTAGTAATCTTGCGAACTGTCCTGATGAGTGCAAGATAAAAAGATTTGACAAACATGGCTCTGTTCTCAGCAATACTCAAGTTCTGGACAACTAAATGACTTCTCGTCTGCTTTAGTGCTGCCTGGTTCCGAGTGGCATCAGGTTGCTTTTAGAACCGGAGCAATCCTGCCTAGATCTTGAATGTATTCAGAAAGCATGACATTCCATAAATCATTGAGGGGCTATCATATTGGGCATCGGAGTACATTTTCCAATGGAGCCATGTTGGAAGTACTTGCAAGCCCTTTGCTGTTTATTTCCCCTGCCCCATTATGGTTACATCAAGGAAAGGAACCAATCCTTGAACTGGCAAACGCTTCAGCCCTCTGAAGGAAATGTTACCCCCACCCTCCGCCATCCTTGATGTATTGTGGTTTTAAGGCATCAACGGAGATGGGATTCTATTTCCACTTCACCCCTGGTTGGTTGTCACTGTGAAATGGAGATCCCTCATTAACCCTGGCTAACCTACATTGAGTGAAGGAGAAGTGGCTTTGTTTTGAACAGTGTCCAAATTTCAGCAATCAGTTGCACAGTCCAGTGTGCATGTGCTGACTTGGTGTTCACAGGCAGAACTCAAGGGCAAGCCGATCTTAAATCAAATGATTAAAGCACTTTTGTTTATTGATCTGGGTGGAATGGAGAAATGAAAGGGGAGTCATATTCCAAATTCTGCTGACGATAAGCTATCAGCTGATTTCCTTCCTAAAGGTTAAAGGGGAATTCAGGTTGTTGTGCAAGGAAGAGCGTGCAAGATAATCGTACCTGCAAACAATGACCAAGTGACTGCGCTGATGGTAGATGGACTGATAGTCTCCCAAATCCCAGGGAGATGTCAGGAATGTCGACTTTTGTAAAACTTGTATTAAATTCAAAGATAGAATGGAGTTGGTGGTCTTATTAGCATTTAATAAGACCATAAGAAATAGGAACAGGAGTAGACCATTTGGTCCCTCGAGTCTGCTCCGCCATTCATGGCTGGTGCAACCTTGCTCACATCCACTTTCCTGCCCTTTTCCTATAACCCTTGATTCCCTTACTGATCAAAAATTTATTTATCTCAGCTTTAAATATGCACAAGGACTCTGCCCCCACAGTTCTCTATGGCAAGGAGTTCCAAAGACTCACAACCCTCTGCAAGAAGAAATTCCTCCTCATCTCAGTCTTAAATTGGCTGCCTTTTATTCTGAGACAATGTTGTCTGGACTCTCCCACGAGGGGGAAACATCCTCTCAGCATTTACCCTGTCAAGCTTCTTAACAATCCTATCTGTTTCAATGAGATCACCCTCATTCTTCTAAATTCCAATGAGTAGAGTCCCAATCTGTTTAACCTTTCCTCATGAGACAATCCCTCCATACTTGGGATCATCCTGATGAACCTACTTGGAACTGTCTCCAATGAAATCATATCTTTTCTTAAATAATGGGACCAAAATTGCTCGGAGTACTCCAGATATGGTCTCACCAACACCTTGCACAATTACAGCAAGACATCCCTACTCTTATACTCCAACTCCTTGAAATAAGAGCCAACATTCCATCAGCAAATTTTATTTCTGCTTGGATACAAGGACCATGTGATTTACATTGTCATGAAATGAGCTTTGAGAGGGGAAGATTCCATTGGATGATGTCATTCTAGGAGCGGGTGCAAGTTTCCCTGCATACCACTGAACCTCTCAGAAATGGTTAGTCTGTAAGAACCTGAGAGAGAGAGAGAGAGAGCAAAGAGACAGAGGCAGTAAGTCGATTATTCACCCGCAAGATGAGGTCGGAAACCTGTGCTCGGATTGAAGAGACCAGGAAGTTGGAAGATTTGCCTAGCTTTGCCCCGAGGGAGTGAAGAAAGTTATCTCCAATTGCAATAAGATCTTGATCAGTTGGGCCAGTGGGCTGACGAATGGCAGATGGAATCTAATTTAGATAAATGCGAGGTGATGCATTTTGGTAGATTGAACCAGGGCAGGACTTACTCAGTTAATGGTAGGGCGTTGGGGAGAGTTACAGAACAAAGAGATCTAGGGGTACATGTTTATAACTCCTTGAAAGTGGAGTCACAGGTGGACAGAGTGGTGAAGAAGGCATTCAGCATGCTTGGCTTCATTGGTCAGAACATTGAACACAGGAGTTGGGACATCTTGTTGAAGTTGTACAAGACATTGGTAAGGCCATACTTGGAGTACTGTGTACAGTTCTGGTCACACTATTATAGAAAGGATATTATTAAACTAGAAAGAGTGCAGAAAAGATTTACTAGGATGCTCCCGGGACTTGATGGTTTGAGTTATAAGGAGAGGCTGGATAGACTGGGACTTTTTTCTCTGGAGCGTAGAAGGCTGAGGGGTGATCTTATAGAGATCTATAAAAGAATGAGGAGCATAGACAAGGTAGATAGTCAATATATTTTCCCAAAGGTAGGGGAGTCTAAAACTAGAGGGCATAGGTTTAAGGTGAGAGGAGAGAGATATAAAAGAGTGCAGAGGGACAATTATTTCACACAGAGGCTGGTGAGTGTCTGGAACAAGCTGCCAGAGGTAGTAGTAGAGGCGGGTACAATTTTGTCTTTTAAAAAGCATTTAGACAGTTACATGGGTAAGATGGATATCGAGGGATATGGGGCAAATGTGGGCAATTGGGATTAGCTTAGGGGTTTAAAAAAAAAGGGCGACATTGACAAGTTGGGCCGAAGGGCCTGTTTCCATGTTGTAAACCTCTATGACTATGACTCTATCTATCTCCAATTCATCGCGCAACATAAAAGTCAGTTCAGGAGGTTGAATTTATCCGACCAAAAAATAAATTGTCCACCTAAGGGGCAGAGTAAAATATAACCATGGCACAAGGATTTTTGATTGTTGTAAATGTTAAATAGGGGATCTTTCCTGCCGTTTTGGCAATTGGCAAGTTGCCAATTGAAATAGAACTTGTTCCTGTTGTTTGTTGTCTTGCAAGTGATCAGTCCCTGTGGAAATCATAACAGCACGTATAAGTTCAGATGACAAGAGGCAGCAGTCCGGTACTTGCAGATGTGAGGCAGAGCCAGCAAGTTGATATTATACCAGAGTTACTCTTTGCCTCAGGGACAACGTTTCTTGGAATGCTAAAAGCCAGTGATTACAAATTTATTTGGAAAAATATTTGAGCAGTCCAGTGGCTCAACACAATTTTGTTTCAAACTTTGCCAACCATCAGATTCACTCAACACTTCTGGAGACACCATTCTTGGAAAACAAGCAAACTCCAATGACCAGGTCACATGTTTTGCTTGCACATATATAGCCGTTGACAACTTCAAGTGGTCCCATGGTACTTACTCCTCATGAACTACTTTTGAAGTGGACCCACTATCAGTTGTAGAAAATGTAACAGCCTATTTGCACACAACAAGCTTGCACAAACCGTGGTGTGACAGTAACCAGGTGATCTTTTTAAGTGATGTTGTTTGAGGGATAGATACTGACCAGTGTGGTGGACAGAATTCCCTGTTTTTTGTGCAGTGCCAGGTGATCTTTTACACTCACCTGGAACAAAGTGATCTTGAAAAGTAATCTCTTAAACATTAATTCTGAGCCAAAAGATGAACGTGGCATGAATTGTTCAACAGGGATAGTCAGTAACGGGACACCACTGCACTTTCTCTGACTTAAGAGTTTGAAGATGTACATGCTGATGTCTAAATCACTTACGTGATATCAAACTGGCTCACCCACTGTTTTAACTGTCCCAGGCCACCTTTGACACCAGGATGTTGTGTCAGTATACAGCTGGTAAACAGCCTTCACTTTACCAAGAGACCTAAGGCACTGAATCAGATTTGTGACTTCTGATATAAAGTAAAGTTTATTTATTGGTCACAAGGCTGACATTAACACTGCAATGAAGTTACTGTAAAATTCCCCCAGTCGCCACACTCCGGCGCCTGTTCGGGTCAATGCACCTAACCAGCACGTCTTTCAGACAGTGGAGGGGAAAACCAGAACACCCGGAGGAAACCCATGCAGACACGGGGAGAACGTGCAAACTCCACACAGGCAGTGACCCAAGCCGGGAATTGAACCCGGGTCCCTGGCGCTGTGAGGCAGCAGTGCTAACCACTGTGCCGCCCCATAGCTATCAATGTGACAGAAATAACAGCAGAGAAATTGAGGGAATGAGTGTTAGCTTCAGTGGCTGATGGATTCCTTCATTTTTCTTTCCTCCAGGGATCTTATAATAGATGTTATTCACGATGTTTTAGTCAGTAACCCATGAAATTAAATGTTCGTCTTATTTTCTGGTTCGGTTATGTGCATTGGTTGGTGAAATGTCTTCAGGCAAGGATCCTCTCTTGCTTCTCTGAGTTTCCCGAAATGACTGTGCCTTACCTGAAGATTGCCTTTTGGAGACTGATAAATCAAAGTCGGCAGGAAGTTGTGATTCATGACTTTGATTTTGGGTGTGTCACAACCTGGTGAACGGTCCGTAATCCTAGACATCAGTTTTTAAAACTTCCGCGGTTAATTATTTTTTTGTTCATTCATGGAACATGGGCGTCGCTGGCTGGCCAGCATTTATTGCCCACCCCTAGTTGCCTGAGGGCAGTTGTGAGTCACCCACATTGCTGTGGCTCTGGAGTCAAATGTAGGCCAGACTGGGTATGGATGGCAGATTTCATTCCCTAATGGACATCAGTGAACCAGATGGGTTTTTCCGACAGTCGACAATGGTTTCATGGTCATCAATAGATTCTTAATTCCAGATATTTTTCAGTGAATTCAAATTCCACCATCTGCCATGGTGGGATTTGAATCTGGGTCTCCAGAACATTACCCTGGGTCTCTGGATTAATAGTCTAGCGACAATACCACTAGACCATTGCCTGAGATAATTGTTGAATGAATCCTGCATTTCTCGTTATGCAGCTGCAATAAATAAATGTTCATTCTGTTGGAAATTCTGCATGTTACCTCCTGTTGGGCCTTGGATGCCCAGAATGACATATACCAGCGAGGAAAATACGTTATACACCAAATACACGGAGCAAATTTTTGAAAAATTACATTCAGTGTGGCTTGCATCTAAAAGGAGGGAAATAGAGCATTAGTGGATGACATGATGCTAATGTTTGTGAAACAGAGGGGCGAAGCACCAAATAACTCAGTCAAGAAAACAAGCCTTCACTGTTAATCACTAGATAGCAGAAAAATCACACCACTAATCATTTGTAGCCAAATGTTGAAAGTTATTATTTTTTAACTTCAGAGCTGAATCAGCAGGCATCACAATTTGTCAAGATGACTGTTCAATTTGCTGTTCAGTCTAGCTGTTGACTACATTTACTCCCAACTTGTCTTTACCTTGCTCTTCTTCAAGTTACAACATAGTCCTGGACTCTGCTCTTGACCTAAATGAAAAGTGTGAAACCTCAGAATTTTAGATGATTCTGGCTGTCCAGACTATAGTTTGCTCTGTGTCTGTTATGGATTTTGTGTGTGTGTGTGTATGTGGGAGTGTGTGCGCATGTGTGTAGGAGTGTGTGTGTGTTATGTGTAGAAGAGTGAGTGTTTATGTGCAGGAGAGAATGTATATGTAGGAGAGCGCGTGAATGTTTTGGAGTGTATTTGTGTGTGTGTGTGTGTATGGATGTTCGTAGGAGAGTGCGTGTGTGTCTATGCATAGGAGAGTGAGCGCGTGTGTGTATGTAGGAGAGCGTGTATGTGTGTAGGAGAGTGTGTGCATGTGTGTAGGAGAGCGTACATTTCTGCAGGAGAATGTGTGTATTTGTGAGAGAGAGCTTGTGAAAGAGAGCGTGTGTGTGAGGGGGAGAGTGATGTTAGGGAGAGAGGGTGTATTTGTGTGTGTGTGCCTGTTCACACACTTGCACACATGCAGAATTCTGCTCCCTTTAGAGGGTTCCCTGCGAAATCTTTATTAAACACTGTTTCAGCTCCAACTACAGCATTGTGTCCAGTTTTGGAATTCACACTTGAGGGCAGACATTTGAAAGCTTTTGAGATGGTCTGAAGAGATCAGAGGTTGAGGGAGATTATGAGGAGAGACTGTAGAAGCTAATGTTTTTGTGTTCAGAGCAGAGGAGGCAAGGATAAAATTTGATAGATGTGTTGAAGATGATGATAGGTTTCAGGTAAATATTTATTAGTGTCACAAGTAGTCTTACATTAACACTGCAATGAAGTTACTGTGAAAATTCCCCAGTTGCTACACTCCGGCGCCTATTCGGGTACACTGAGGGAGAATTTAGCATGGCCAAGCGAACAAAACCCGATCCATTCGACATGAATAATTTACCTTACATCAATTGCCGTTTGTAGAACAGTACAAATCTTCACTTTGTATATTGGTGTGTTTCCTAATTTTACTCCTGATGGGTCTGGCTGCGGTTTATGGACTATGATCCTAGTTTGAGACTCTTCAACCAGTGAAAATAGTACATCTCGATCTCGTCTACCTGTTCCTTTTAACAGCTTGATAACTCAAATCACCCCTTAATGTTCTCATTTCCAGCCTATGTATGCAACCTATCCTCGTCATTTTGAGCCCAGGTGTCATTCTGGTCAATCTCGGCCGCACTCCTCCCATTTATTCGCAAACATGACCAGAATGGTTCACAGTACCCGATGTGTCATCTAACCAGGGCTTCATGTAGCTATAGCCACATTCTGTCAACAAAAAAATCATCAAATCATAGAATCCCTACAGTGTAGAAGGAGATCATTTGGCCCAGCGAGTCTGCAACAGCTGCAACGCCACCCAGGTCCTATACCCTCTAACCCCACATATTTACCCTGCTAGCCCCCCTGACACGAGTGTCAATTTAGCACGGCCAATCAACCTAACCCGTACATTTCGGACTGTGGAAAGAAACCGGAGCACCTGGGGGAAACCCACGCAGACACGGGGAGAATGTGCAAACTCCACACAGACAGTGACCCGAGGCCGGAATTGAACCCGGGTTCCTGGAGCTGTGAGGTAGCAGTGCTAACCACTGTGCTGCCCTTCAAGACTGGCAAGGCAATTGCGTTAAATGTCATGCAGAAGAGTGTACCTAAATGCTGAAACTGCTCTACAGGACCGTTCCATATCATTCACTCCCTCCCCTCTCGCTCTACTTATGTTCACCAAACTACATAAACTGTGCTCTGCATCAAGAATGTAGGCAAGTGCTTTTTGACTCTATGTTGTACTTGAGAAATTATAACAAAGCCCCAGACAGGCAACATAATTGATTTCTTGGGAAATATTCATTAACATTATTCCAATATCCTGACGTTTCGCTCATTTGTTAAGTTATTCAAACAGCCATTAAAGATCATCTCTAAGAGCAGTATTTCACAGAATCACACAGAATGGGTTCGATTCTGGGAAGGACAATAGGCCCATCGTGTCTGCGCTTTGTCCCCGAATGGACACCTCACCGAGTGTCATTGTTTTTTTGTGAGCACATCAACTCAAATCAGTTTAATTAAAATGACACGGAACCTAACTTGCTGGCAAGTTATTGTGTCAAAGTGAGGCAGGGATTGCTTTCTGTTTTTCACAGCCCACGTCCAAAATCTGAATTGGTCTGAACAGCACCAACTTTGGAATGTGACGGCGAGCAAGTGGAGTTGAGGATTATCACATCACGTCAGTCGTGTTCTCATTGAATGGCAGAGCAGACGCAGAGCAGACTTGATGGGCTGAATGGCCTACTTCTGCTCCTACGTCTTATGGTGAAATAAAGTCTCTGACTTGATGAAATGGTGGCCAAATTGTATTGACATTGCTGTAAAAGAGATTGATTCCTTCGGCCTCATGATCTTTCCCTGTTCCTAAAAGGATTTTTGCACAAAATCTGGGCCAGTCATGTTTTGCCTCTTGTAAGTGAAAAATGTGTCCAAGATGAACCAAAGCCCAGCATTGCAATGAATCGAGGAATGGTTTCATGGCGAAGCTCTTTTTTAAGCAAACCCTTGGGATCAAAGATGATGTGATTTCATTTCTGTTTTGATGAGTTCAGAGATGTCTTATCAGTCCATTGTGTGATCTGCAGACTCTGCCGGATGCTGGCCGGGTGGTGCAGATGGATTGTTTGGAGATTTGCGCACTCGCTCCGAAGCCTCAACCCTCCTCTTCGTGTCTTCCTGAAGAAGTCACACAATGCGTGCGGTGCTTTTCCAGATGGACCTTCTCCATTTTCATTAATCACCAGCCAGCGTCTCCTGTGAGTTGGCAGGGATGTTTGATCTCTTCAGCAATGCTTAGAGAACTTCCCAAAGGCATTTCTTCTGTCCTCCTGATAGTCTCCTTCTGAGTTCTGAGTAGAGTAGTTGCTTCAGGAACCACATGTCAGCCTTAGGAACTCCCGACCCCGCCCTGCAGAGCTGGTTTAAAGTGATTAGCGCCTGGATGCTGGGCAAATTGAGTTGCAGGAGGATGATGATGTTGGGCTGTCTTTCTTGCTAGCAGATTAGCAAGATCTGGTGAAGGCACAACTGATGGTACCTCATGGTAATGCCTGGAGGGCGGCATGGTGGCTCAATGGTTAGCACTGCTGCCTCACAGTGCCAGGGACCCCGGTTCAATTCCCGGCTCGGGTCACTGTCTGAACATTTTCCCCATGTCTGCATGGGCTTCCTCTGGGTGCTCCAGTTTCCTCCCACAGTCTGAAAGACGTGCTGGTTAGATGCATTGGCTGTGCTAAATTCTCCCTCAGTGTACCCGAACAGGCGCTGGAGTGTGACGACTAGGGGACTTTCACAGGAACTTCATTGCAGTGTTAATGTCAGCCTACTTGTGACACTATTAAATAAACTTTCAACTTTTAAGGTCGCAACAATTTTGGACATATAATAACTGGGTGTGAAGTACTTGCCAGACTAACTTTTATAAAATACCATTATTCTTTCATTGTTTTGTTTTTGAGGCCTTGGTGAGATGATCATCTGCCTCATGTTGTTATGCAATTTGCTTCTTTTTAAGCCAGATGCCTCAAATAAGTTCAATTATTTCTTACATGCTGTGTGTCCCTTAGGTTTTTCTGTTATTGACTTTTTCTTGAAGAATGTTCAATGGAACAAAAACTTAACGCCTTCTAATGATTTCATCTTTTCTCCCTTTTCTTTTCAAACAAAAATAAAACAATCCAGTTCCGCCATCATTTATCATCACTGTCTGCCAGGACAATCTGTTTGGCACCTTTAGCCCTCTCTGGGTAAAGCAATTAAATCTAATTATTCATCTTCCTTCCTATGAACCTGAATCTGTGACCTCTAGTTATGGTCTGTGGTTATGTCAGGCATGTTATAGTACCTCAATTAATCTGTCTAGTTCAGGATTTATTTCTCATTCATTGACAGAATGTGGGCATCACTGGTGAGGCCAGCATTTATTGCCCATCCCTAATTCCCCTTGAGAAGTTGGTGGTGAGCTGCTTTCTTGACCACTGCACTCCCTGTGGTGTAGGCACACCCACAGTGCTAATCGGAAAGGATTTTGACCCAGCAATAGTGAAGAAACGGTGTTATATTTTCATGTCTGGTTGCTGAGTGACTTGGAGGGGAACTTGCAAGTGGTGGTGTTTCCAGGCATCAGCTGCCCTTATTCATCTCAATGGTAGCGGTTATAGGTTTGGAAGGTGCTGCCTAAGGAACCTTGGTGAGTTCCTGCAGTGCATCTTGGAGATGATACACAGTGTGCGTCAGCGGTGGAGGGATTGAATGAGGGTACAGAAAAGATTTACCAGGATGTTGCCTGGTATGGAGGGCATTAGCTATGAGGAGAGGTTGGAGAAACTTGGTTTGTTCTCATTGGAGCGACGGAGGTTGAGGGGGGACCTGCTAGAAGTCTACAAGGTTATGAGAGGTATGGACAGAGTGGATAGTCAGAAGCTTTTTCCCAGAGTGGAAGAGTCAATTACTAGGGGGCACAGGTTTAAGATGCGAGGGGCAAGGTTTAAAAGAGATGTACGAGGCAGATTTTTTACGCAGAGAGTAGTGGGTGCCTGGAACTCGTTGCCGGGGGAGGTAGTGGAAGCGGATACGGTAGTGACTTTTAAGGGGCGTCTTGACAAGTACACGAATGAGATGGAAATAGAGGGATATGGTCCCCGGAAGGGTAGGGGGTTTTAGTTAAGTCGGGCAGCATGGTCGGTGCAGGCTTGGAGGGCCGAAGGGCCTGTTCCTGTGCTGTAATTTTTGTTGTTCTTTGTTCTTTGAGGGCGTGAATGTTTATGGAAATGGGTTGCTTTGCCTCGGATAGTGTCGAGCTTCTTGAGTGTTGTTGGAACTGCACTCGTTCAGGCAAATGGAGAATATTCCATCACCCTCCTAACTTGTGCCTTACAGGTGGTGGACAGGCTTTGGGGAATCAGGAGGTGAGTTACTCGCTGCAGGATTCCTAACCTCTGATCTACTCTTGTAGCCGTATTTATACGGCTAGTTCAGTTCAGTTTCTGGTCAATGGTAGCCCTTCGGATGTTGATAGTGGGGGATTGAAAAAAGCAACTGAAGATAGTTGGGCTCCAAACAGCTGAGAGGTTTATTCTGATTCCCATTGACTCCAATTTTACTGGGGCTCCTTGATGCTGCACTCGATCAAATGCTGCCTTGATGTCAAGGGCAGTCACTCTTACCTCACCTCTGGAATTCAGCCCTTTTGTCCATGTTTGAATCAAGGCTGTAATGAGGTCAGGAGCTGAGTGATCCTGGCAAAACCCAAACTGTGTGTCAGTGAACAGGTTATTGCTGAGTAAGTGCTGCTTGATAGCACTGTTGATGACCCCTTCCATCACTTTACTGATGATCGAGAGTAGACTGATGGGGCAGTAATTGGCTGGGTTGGATTTGTTCTGCTTTTTGTGTACAGGACATTCCTGGGCAGTTTTCCACATTGACTGGGAAATGCACTGGAGAAAGTTTACAAAGATGATCTCCAGTATGGAGGGATTGTCTTATGAGGACAGGTTAAACAGGTTGCAACTCTACTCATTTGAATTTAGAAGAATGAGAGGTGATCTCATTGAAACATGTCGGACGCTTAAGAGACTTGACAGGGCCAATGTTGAGAGGATGTTTCCCCTCATGGGAGAGTCTAGGACCAGAGGGCAGAGTCCCAGAATAAAGGGGCGCCAATTTAAGATTGAGATGAGGAGGAATTTCTTCTCTCAGAGGGTTGAGAGTCTTTGGAACTCCTTGCCAAAGGGAACTGTGTAGACATGGACCTGGACATGGACAAAAGGGCTGAATTCCAGAGGTGAGGTAAATTCCAGAGGTGGGTAAATTTAAGGGTAAGATAGACAGATTTTTGATCAGTAAGGGAATAAAGGGTTATGGGGAAAGGGCAGGAAAATGGACGTGAAGGATGTTGGATCAGCCATGATCCTTTGGAATGGCGGACCAGACTCGAGGGACTAAATGGCCTACTCCTGTTCCTGTTCCTATTTCTTACGGTCTTATCAGATGCTAACTAGCCCACCAACTCCATTCTATCTTAGAATTTAATATAAGTTAAATAAGCTGGCTCCAGGAGCTGAATGGTCTACTCCTGCTCCTATTCCTTATGGTCTTATGTCCACTAATTTAAATGATCCAACGCAAGATTACAGTTTGATGATTAAGTTTGCAGCTCAGTGGTGAACACAGATTGCATCACTTCTGCCTCATTAGTTGAGTCATTTGAATCTCGCAACGGCTCAAAGCTGCTGTGAGATTACACCAGTCAGTTGTCCGATGGGTTAATTCACACTTCAGTGTGATGAAGGAGAGTAATATGTTTTGTGCATTACTACATTGTGGCACTGGCTCCATTGTTGAGATCATCAGCTCTCCACGTTGCCCCAACACAGCTGTTAAAGAAATAAAAACATCTGGTTACAAGAAATAAAAGTACAGACAAATTAGGAGGAGGCTAGACCACCACATTGGTGGGGTGGGTGATGGTGGGGCTGGAGAGATGGGCAGGGAGAAAGGAATGTAAGGACATGTTGATCGTGTTTGATGAAGAAGGCAAACACAGCGTGGACATGTTGGACAGGTTATGGGGAAAAAGGCTGATCAGCTGATCAGCCATGATTGTGATAAATGGAGCAGGCTCGAAGGGCCAAATGGCCTCCTCCTATCTTCACTGCAATTAAGTTACTGTGAAAATCCCCTCGTTGCCAGTGTCTGTCTGTTCGGGTACACTGAGGGAGAATTTAGCATGGCCAATACACATAACCATCATGTCCTTTAGACTGTGGGAGGAGTACCCGGAGGAAACCCACGCAGACACGGGGAGAACGTGCAAACTCCACACAGACAGTGACCCAAGTCGGGAATCGAACTCGGGTCCCTGGCACTGTGAGGCAGCAGTGCTAACCCACTGTGCCACCGTGGCTGTCCCGGTGCACAGACTGAATAATAAACCAGGGGAGTCAGTGGAGCGAAGGCATTCGCTCTCTAACTAATCAGAGATTTGCAGAGAGTGTTCAGAGCAGAGCCACAGGCAGTTCGCATCTTCACACATCTCTATCTCTCTCTCTGCAATCAGGATGGTCAGGTCTTGAATCGCGGGAACCACAGTCCGTTTGATATTTTTTGCTGGGGATTTGTAAGGGACGTTCCCACGCTGGGAGACTTCCAGAGACTTGGTGGCGGGGGGGGGGGGGGGCGGTGGCGGGGAGACAGAGTGGGCGGTACATCTTCTCCAACAAAGGATAGACCCCCTCCCCTCCCCCGGCAGCTGCCGCTTGCTCCCACTGCTGACACTGGGAAAGGACCCTCACAATTCATCTCCCCGCTGCCTGGAGGAGGGAGGATCCTGAGAGAGTGACAGCTCCCAGCATCAGAGTCTCAAACTATCCTTGTGGGAAGTTTTAACCCTGTCTGTCACCGTCTGCCTTGCTGTTGGGACACTTGGTTTTCTCTCTCTCTCTCTTGCGGGAGTCTCTTCGCCAGCCCAGACCCAACGCAACCCAACCCAACCCAGACGAATGCGCCTCCTCTTGTGAAATCCCCGCCCGAGGAGGGATTCCCTGGGTTTGAAAGCCCATGGGAACCGACCCGTCGGCGGGGTAGAGGTGGGCACAGCCCGGCGGGCGGGGAGATGCGGACACCAGGTTCTCGGGTTCTCAAACGGTGATTGAGCAAGAGCGATCCGTTTGAGAATCTTCCTCTTCCCCGCAGAGAGAGGCGAATCTCCTCGCCCAGGGGACAACCCAACTCTTGGCTACTTGGTGAAGAACTGATTCCTCGGGACTACAAGAAGAACAACAGGTTTCCCTCTCGCAGTTGAGCAGCACAGTCTTCAAGTTCATCTTGGGGATCACAAGAAGGGGGGGGGAGGCTTGAATATGAGATACTTGTCTGAAAATAAGACATCGGTGCTGATTGTGAACTGCTCCACTTGCCACTACCCGGTGAGTGTGAGCCGAGCTGTCGCCCTGGGCATGGTGTTGGGCTCCTTCATCCTCTTCGCGGTCCTGGGCAACATCTTGGTCATCCTGTCGGTGGCTTGTCACAGACACCTCCAGACGGTCACCAACTACTTCATCGTCAACCTGGCCATGGCGGACCTGCTGCTGGGCTGCACCGTGCTGCCCTTCTCGGCCACCCTGGAGATCCTAGGGCACTGGGCATTCGGCAGGGTCTTCTGCACCGTCTGGGCAGCCCTGGATGTCCTCTGTTCCACCGCCTCCATCATGAGCCTGTGCGTGATTTCCATCGACCGCTACATCGGGGTCAGCTACCCGGTGAGGCATCCCAGCATCATGACGGAGAGAAGGGGGCTCCTCACCCTGCTGGCCGTCTGGCTGTTGGCCCTGGTCATCTCGGTTGGCCCGCTCCTGGGCTGGAAAGAGCCGGCGCCGCCGGACGAGACGATCTGCAAAGTGACCGAGGAGCCCGGCTACGTCTTGTTCTCCGCCTTCGGCTCCTTCTACGTGCCGCTGACCATCATCCTGGTCATGTACTGCAGGGTCTACATCGTGGCCAGGCGGGAGACCAGGAGCCTGAGGGTGGGCAGGAAGAGGGAGAGATCGCGGGAGGACGAGGTGACCTTGCGGATCCACCGCAGGAGCTCGCCGCCGGACAGCTCGCCCCGACCTCCCGAGCTCCGCAACAAGAGCTCTCACTTGAGGACCCACTTCTCGGTCCTGCTACTCAAGTTCTCCAAGGAGAAGAAAGCCGCCAAGACGCTGGGGATAGTGGTGGGGGGCTTCATCCTCTGCTGGCTCCCGTTCTTCGTCGTTCTACCCTTAGGTAAGAAGCAATTTCGTTCAAGGGGTCGGGTTTGCAACGGTGGAGTGGGAAATGTGAGTAAATGTTGGAACTTTTGTGGGTTTTGTTTTACTCCACTGAACATTGTTGGTTAACTCTGACAAACATCAAGGAAAAGTGCACATTCCTTACCATGACCTTGGTGTCAACATGGACAAAGTTTGCATCATTCTCGTTATCTGATAACAGGGCTGTTCTGGAGCAGATAAAGGTAGAGTTACGGTGTCCTAATTTCTTAAGAAAACATTGAAACCCGTGACCTTCCGAGGACTTGGACGTCAGGGGATATTTACAACCTTTTTATTTTAGATGGTGGAGTACCTTGTTTGTATGTGTCTGATAGATCGATCGATCCAGTTATCTGTGTGGGGCACGAGAGGGTGCAACTGGAACAGCTGGACAATATTTAGCCATTGGTTAAACGCCGATGGTAATATTTCTGTTTTTGTCGCTGTCGCACACATTGGGTGGGATTGTGGTCGGTGCAGACTCGATGGGCCGAATGGCCTCCTTCTGCACTGTAGGGATTCTATGATCTATGATCCTAACATGAAATGAGACTTGTTACTTGTGCCCCTTGATATTCCAATGGCAATATCATCACTGATTCCCCGGCAAACAACATTCTGGGGGTTACCATTGATCAGAAACGGAACTGGACTAGCCCTATGAAATACTGTTGCTGCAAGAACAGTTCAGAGGCTAGCAGTCCTGCGGAGAGTAACACACCTCCCCGATTTCCCCCAAAGTCAGCCCACCACCTATAAGGCACAAGTCAGGAGTGTCATAGAATACTCTGCAATTGCCTGGATGAGTGCAGCTCCAATAACACATAAGAAGCTTGACACCAGACAAGACAAAGCAGCCTGTTTGACTGCTTCCCCTTCCACAAACGTTCATCCCTCCACCACTGATTGCTCAATGTGCATCATCTTGAAGATGCACTGCAGGAACTCAGCAAAAGGTCCTTAGCTGCCACCCAGAAGGACAAGAGCAGCAGATACCTGGGAATACCGTCACCTGCAGATTCCCCTCCAAGTCACACACCATCCTGACTTGGAAATGTATCACCATTCCCTTACTGTCACTGGGTCAAAATCCTGGAACGCTCCCTGCCACCACCCACCCCTCCTCACCTTGCCGCGCCCCCCCCTCCCCCAACAGCACTGTGGTGTACCAGCAGCACATGGACTGCAGCAGTCCAGTTCAAGAAAGCAGCTCACCACCACCTTCTCACGGGCAACTAGGGATGGGCAATAAATGCTGGCCGAGACAGTGAAGCCCACGTCCCATGAATGATTTTAAAAATAGTGCCTTCAGTGTAATGAAACACCCAAGGTGCTTCACAAAACAGCATGTGAAACAAAACTCCAGGAGCAGACAGGAGAAGGTGACCTAAAGCTTGGTGGGAGATCATCTGGGAGTAAGAAATAGAGGGGGAAAAGACAAATAGCTTTGGGGAGGGAAGTGGAGAGCATAGACCCTGGTGTAGCTGAAAATCGGAGATGTTCAAGAGACCAGAAACAAGTGAGCTCAGGTATCTAAAGCGTTCTGAGGCTGGAGGAGTTAACAGGGATGTGGAAGGTGAGGAGACCATGGACAGATTTGGAAACAAAGGTCATTTTAAAATTGAGCCATTGCTTAATTGGGAGCTAATGTACTTCATAGAATACAAGGATGTTAGGGAATGGGGAAACAGGAGAGCAGGGAGATGGGTGAACAGAAGTGGAAGCAAGTAAGGGCACAGGCAGTAGATCTGAACACAAAATACAAACTCAGTGGTTAGCAAAAGAGAGCACTCATTCTTAGATTTGTGCTGCTTAATTTCAAGACAAATAATTTTTTCAGCAAATAACTTCCCTGAATTGCAAAGTAACTTGTCTCCACCAAGGCTCAGTCCAAGAAAAACAGCAAATCTTTGGTTCAACAATTCTGAGGTCCATTCTGTGATCTCAAAACGAGCCCAGACAGAAATTAAAATTTAAAATGTTGGAAATGTCAAATAAGCAAAACAAAAAAATGCTAGCAATCCACACAGGGTCAGTTGCATTTAAAACTCAGGGAGAGGTTGATGGAGCTTAGTTTGAAAGGATAGTTCCAGCTCTTAGCTGTTCCTTACATTTGGCGAGGTACAGAGAATTAAAAAATACATTTTCATATAAATAAATGAATATCAAAGGGAAACGCATGGTGCAAGCACTGCTAATGTTTGCAGAGTGCAGTGGGTAAATTAGAAAGTAGTAATACAATACTGTAGGATGAAAAGGGAGTGAAGGATTTCAGCAGCTTGGACATTCTGGGAAAGAGTGAGTTATTGTAAAACATACTGGGAGAAACTGGTGCAACAGAATGAGGATTTCGAGTGAGAATACCAGAGAGAAAGAGAGAGGGCAGAGGGTGGGGGTGCAGACAGAGAGAGAGGGACAGAGAAAGAGAGAGATTGACAGAGAGAGAGAGAGACAGAGAGATAAAGAGAGAGAGACACACACACAAAGAGAGAAAGATGTGGAGACAGACAGAGTGACAGATAAAGAGACTGAGACAGAGAGAGTCAGAGAGAGATAGGGAGAAACAGAAGGAATCAGAGAGAATCAGACAGAGAGGGAGAGATAACATTTGAGAATGGAGAAAAATTTGAAAAATCAAAGTGAAAGCCAAAAAGCCTAAAGCAGAAATAGAAGCAAAGAACAGATTTTAAAAACCCGCCTTTACAATTAGTTTGAATAATGGTACAAAGGAGCAACTAATAGGTTTAATAATCTGGAATGCAAAGCATCTGCTGCAATAAAATTCATTAATCTTTCATTCAGAAACATAATGCTCAGAGTTTTGGCCCCATCCTGAATGGGTTTTTTTCAGAATTATTATTATGGCTTTCTTCACTGCCAGAAGGAGAGAAAATGGATCAAGAGATGAGAGAAGAAGGTAAATTAAGTTTTCAATGCAAACTCAGAACTGTAGCCACGGAAATGATATCGTGAAGGCCAGTAAACAGTTTCCGGGCAAAAGACATCAGGAAAGGCAGGATAAAAAAAATTGGGGCTTTTAATTCTTTGGCACAGAGCAAGGTGACAAATTGTAATTCTGAAAGTGAAGCAGGATGTTGGAAAAAAATGAAAGATCTGCAACAAGAATCATCAGAGTAAGCAAAGTTAGAAATTATTAATGTCTGTGCAGTACACTTGTAATGCCTCAGCAGGTTACCAGAAAAGGAAAAGATGTGGGTTGATAACTCCAGTCGAGGCGGTACCACTGATACAGGTGCAATGGTGTGGAGATGCCGGCGTTGGACTGGGGTGGGCACAGTAAGAAGTCTCACAACACCAGGTTAAATAAAGTCCAACAGGTTTATTTGGAATCACGAGTTTTCGAAGCGCTGCTCCTTCATCAGGCACAATGGGTCAGGTGTCGTATTTTGGATTCCATAGAATTAGTACCAATCGCAAAGATCAACATTTCTAAACATTATCAAATTGCTTATGGAACATTCAAGCCAAAGGTGCAAGTATTTTATATTATAATCTGGAAGTAACAACCCAATTTTTTTCAGCTTCTGGCTTTATCATAATTTCTTTTCAACTTGACCACCACGGCTCCCTTAGCTACGCAAACTGGTGCAGACGTAAAGACCCGTCAGGTGGGTCATGTAAGCAACCACACTTGTTGTACCTGGAGACTGATATTCAAATCAGATAATGAGCGTTCGAACCTGAGTACTTAGTTTGGTAAATGTTTCTGTCTAGCACCTTGGGACGTTTTCAAACTTTGGGAAGTTCTTTACAAGTGCAGGTTATTCTGTTGCTGTCATTTGAGATGGGAGTTTATGTTGTAGGGTGATTAAGCCTTGGAGGTGAATGGAGATTTGTGAATTTTGGGTATGGATCCGGATTGAAGAAGATTGATCAGTTATGCCACTCAGTGCCTCTTTTAGTTAATTGCAAGAAGTGGAAAAATGGTCAATACAGCTGCATTATGATTAGCTACTGTTTTTCTAACCAGTTCAGATCTCAAAATAACTCTCATCAACTATTTGGAATAGATCATAGAATCACAAAATTCCTACAGTGCAGAAGCAGGCCCTTCGGTCCATTGAGTCTGCACTGACTCTCTGAAAGAGCGGCTTACCCAGACCCTATCCCTGTAACCCCACTTATTTACCCTGCTAATCAAACTCACCTACACATCTTTGGACTGTGGGAGGAAACCAGAGCATCCGAAGGAAACGCACGCAGACACGCAGAGAAAGTGCAAACTCCACACAGTCACGCAAGGCCGGAATTGATCCTAGGTCCCTGGCGCTGTGAGGCAGCAGTGCTAACCATTGTGCCACCGTGCCACCCATTGGTGGTTGTTAAATTCTGCAACATAAATTATGTATTGACACTTCCTCCATTCAAGAGAAAATCATTCCCTGAGTGAAAATGGGACAATTATTCAGTGCTGATGTAAAATTCACCTGTCTCCTACTTTATTTTCCAAGGCATTAGCAAGTGTTTCAAAAAATAATACTTGGTGCCAAGTATTTTCTACTTCTCCATCGTCCTCTTTCATCTGGATCTTTGTCCTTCTCAATTTCCTTTTCATCTGGGAAAAAATATTTTGGTCTTGAAAAATACAAGAATGTAGAAGTTCAGTTCCTGTGGATATTGAATGTGGGAAACTACTCTGCTGAAAGACAGAGTTACTCAAATTCTGCAGAATTAAAGTTTTGAGTTTGCAAGAGGCATCACTTCCCAGTCAGTTTTAATCTTGATGCAAGAAGGTAGAGATAGGTCATGCCATTCAGCCCAACTAAGCTCATAAGGAAAGTACTGACAGTTCTCCCCATTCCCAACAATCATGCCTTTCTTCGACTTTGAGACTTTCCTGTATCTTGTGACGCGCTAGGCTGACACAGCATGTGCTCAGGTTCCCTTAGTTAGGTTCTCCTGCAAGAGTTCATGAGCCTGTCGGCAGGGACTGCAGAGCTCGAGGAATTCCACTCCACATCAAGCACGGCTGACCAGGAGACTCTCCCATTCTTACCGTTTAGCGTCAGCGTACTGGAAGAATTGGATAGTCAACCTGTTTGGCCACCGTGTCCTGGAGTGGGATTCAAACTTAGAGCTACTGGCTGGGAGGCAGGGACCACTGCACCATGAAACCTCGTCATCATGGTTTTCAGCAGTTTCTTCAATAAGTTTGGGGGTTCTACCTCCTTAGCACTGCCTGGAAGTCATTCCCCATGTTGGCAGCTCTTCTGCTAAATCTGCTGGATTGTTTGCATGAGTTTAACCTATACCCTTTTCCTGACGTTGATGGTTTAATTTTCAGTCTGTGTTTGCCATTTTTTCATCACTTTAAATACCCATGTCATATTTTGGACTTTGTTCATGGAAAAGACTTGGGTGAAAAATTCTTCTTTCTTTGCACTGGTGTTGGTTGTTAGAAACACAGCATATTAAAGCAAGTTAAAAAAGACAGTCAATGGTTAAAATGCTTTGAGCTCGACGTGATGTTTCTACATGGACTGAAATTGTTGGCAATGTTTTTAGGTGATCTCAGCAACCAAAAAAGAGAACCTGCTACTGTTGGGAAACACAACATGCTTTTTGTTTTGTATCATCTGGATTTACTTTCAATCATATTTGGTGTTGTGTATGTTCGCCTCAAGTGTGAAACAAAGCAGCTGCAAAACAAACCTAAATTTTTAACCACTTGAAAAGTTTAATTCTTAAACATTTCCTTCAAAGTTGCATTTCTCTATTTTCTCATTTCCTTCACGATATCCCAGCCCTCAGACAGCGAT
The DNA here is from genome assembly GCF_964213995.1 of Mustelus asterias. Lineage (NCBI taxonomy): Eukaryota > Metazoa > Chordata > Chondrichthyes > Carcharhiniformes > Triakidae > Mustelus > Mustelus asterias. Next base: position 65,565,432 of record NC_135822.1, on the reverse strand, counting down.
GAAGCTGGAGATTTGAAAAACTTGGCCAGACCACCAAACTCAATTAACCTGTAGTGAGACTGGGACATAGCATGCATTATCTGGATAGAAAGTTGAAGTAACCCAATATTGAATGGATTATATCTGGGCAAGGAGTCACTTTCGTATTTCAGCATCAGACCTTTCCAAATGGCAGCTATATTTGTGATGCTTTAGATTTGGTGAGCATATGGTAAATGTAACATGTGGGGATGTCTCCCTTCTCCTGTTCAACATCCTGGCATATCTCCTGTTGGGATATGTTGGAACAGTGGGTCGAATCTTATCAAAATTTATTTTAAGTGTCAGGGTCAGACTGAAAACCAATGTGAAACCGTCCAGCGACACAGACCAGTTTTCTCCCCAGATCTTGAGCCTCTTGGACCAAGAAAAATGAGTGGACAGGGTTTATCTTGTCACTCTGGTGGGGCAGGGCCTGAAGAACATAAGAACTAGGAGCTGGAGTAGGCCATCTGGCCCCTCGAGCCTGCTCCGCCATTCAATAAGATCATGGCTGATCTTTTCGTGGACTCAGCTCCACTTACCCGCCTGCTCACCATAACCCTTAATTCCTTTACTGTTCAAAAATGTATCTATCCTTGCCTTAAAAACATTCAATGAGGTTGCCTCAACTGCTTCACTGGGCAGGGAATTCCACAGATTCACAACCCTTTGTGTGAAGAAGTTCCTCCTCAACTCAGTCCTAAATATGCTCCCCCTTATTTTGAGACCATGCCCCCTAGTTCTGGTTTCACCCGCCAGTAGAAACAACTTCCCTGCTTCTATCTTATCTATTCCCTTCATAATCTTATATGTTTCTATAAGATCTCCCTTCATTCTTCTGAATTCCAATGAGTATAGCCCCAGTCTACTCAGTCTCTCCTCATAAGCAACCCTCTCAACTCTGGAATCAGCCTAGTGAATCTCCTTTGAACCACCTCCAGTGCCAGTATATCCTTTCTCAAGTAAGGAGACCAAAACTGAACACAGTACTCCAGGTTGGCCTCACCAGCACCTTATACAGCTGCAACATAACCTCGCTGTTTTTAAACTCCATCCCTCTAGCAATGAAGGACAAAATTCCATTTGCCTTCTTAATTACCTGCTGCACCTGCAAATCAACTCCTTGAGATTCTTGCACAAGGGCACCCAGGTCCCTCTGCACAAGCAGCATGCTGCAATTTTTTAGCATTTAAATAATAGTCAATTTTGCTGTTATTCCTACCAAAATGGATTTAACATTTAACAACATACTCCATCTGCCAGACCCTCGCCCACTCACTTAGACTATCTATATCCCTCTGCAGACTTTCAGCATCCTCTGCACACTTTGCTGTGCCACTCATCTTAGTGTCATCTGCGAATTTTGACACACTACATTTGGTCCCCAACTCCAAATCATCTATGTAAATCATAAACAATTGCGGTCCCAACACTGATCCTTGAGGCACACCACTAGTCCCTGATCGCCAATCAGAAAAACACCCATTTACCCCCACTCTTTGCTTTCTGTTAGTTAACCAATCCTCTATCCATGCTAATACATTACCTGTAACACCATGCACCTTTATCTTATGTAGCAGTCTTTGGTGCGGCACCTTGTCAAATGCCTTCTGGAAATCCAGAATACACCACATCCACAGGTTCCCCATTGTCCACTGCACATGTAATGTTCTCAAAGAATTCCACCAATTTAGTCAAACATGACCTGCCCTTCATGAACATATGCTGCGTCTTACCAATGGGATAATTTATATTCAGATGTCTCGCTATTTCTTCCTTGATGATAGATTCAAGCATTTTCCCTACTACAGAAGTTAAGCTAACCGGCCTATAGTTACCTGCCTTTTGTCTACCTCCTTTTTTAAACAGTGGCGTCACATCTGCTGTTTTCCAATCTGCGGGAACTACACCAGAGTCCAGCAAATTTTGGTAAATTACCACTAGTGCATTTGCTATTTCTCCCGCCATCTCTTTTAGTACCCTGGGATGCATTCCATCAGGACCAGGAGACTTGTCCACCTTTAGCCCCATTAGTTTGCCCAACACTACCTGTTTTGTGATAATGATAGTTTCTAGATTCTCACCTGCCGTAGCCTGTCATCAATTTTTGGCATGTTATTTGTGTCTTCCACTGTGAAGACCGACACAAAATACCTGGTCAATTTTCTCATTTCCAGTTATTACATCCCCCTTCTCATCCTCTGAGGGACCAATGTTTACTTTAGCCACTCTTTTTCATTTTATATATTTGTAGAAACTCTTGCTATGTTTTTGAATTCTGAGCTAGTTTACTCATAATCCACCTTACTTTTCTTTATAGCTTTTTTCGTGGCTTTCTGTTGACCTTTAAAGATTTCCCAATCCTCTAGTTTCCCACTAATCTTTGCCACTTTGGATGCATTTTCTTTCAATTTGATATCCTCCTTTATTTCCCTAGATATCTATGGCTGATTATCTCTTTTTCTACAGTCCTTCCTTATCACTGGTATATACTTTTGCTGAGCACTGCGAAAGATCGCTTTGAAAGTCCTCCATTGTTCCTCAATTGTCCCACCATAAAGTTTTGCTCCCAGTCTATCTTAGCCAACTCCTCCCTCATCCCTTTGTAATCTCCTTTGTTTAAGCTGATATTGGATTTTACCTTCTCACGCTCCATCTGTATTTTAAATTCAACCATACTGTGATCGCTTCTTCTGACAGGATCCCTAACTGTAAGATCATTAATTATTCCTGTCTCATTGCACAGGACCAGATCTAGGATAGCTTGCTCCCTTGTAGGTTCCATTACATACTGTTCAAGGAAGCTATCGTAGATACATTCTATGAACTGCTCGTCAAAGCTGCCTTGACCGACCTGGTTTGACCAATTGATATGTAGATTAAAATCCCCCATGATAATTGCTGTACCATTTTTACATGCATCAGTTATTTCTTTGTTTATTTCTCGCCCCACCATGATGTAATTATTTGGTGGCCTATAGACTATGCTTATCAGTGACTTTTTCTCCTCATTATTGCTAATTTCCACCTAAATGGATTCAACCTTTTCTTCCCCATAGAACCTATATCATCTCTCACTACCGCCCTGATGTCATCCTTAAATATCAGAGCTACACCACCTCCCTTACCTTCCTGTCGGTCCCTCCGAGCAGTCTGATACCCCTGGATATTTAACTCCCAGTCGTGATCATCCTGCAACCATGTCTCTGCAATGGCCACCAAATCATACTCGTTCACAATGATTTCTGCCGCCAACTCATTCACCTTGTTTCGAATGCCAAGTGCATTCAGATAAAGTGCCCTTATGCTAGTTTTTGTGCCTTCTTTTTGAATTCTAACACTTCCATGAATAACATCTCCTGAGTTCTCCTTCCTTTTAACTGTTTTCCTGATTTTTAATGTAGTTGGAACCTTCTCCCCACATTTTGTCCTTCCTCCCTCCTTCTCGGACTCCTTACATACGTTCCCATTCCCCTGGCATATTAGTTTAAACCCTCCCCAACCGCTCGAGCAAACACTCCCTCTAGGATATCAGCCCCAGTCCTGCCCAGGTGTAACCCATTCAATTTGTACTGGTCCCACTTCCCCCAGAACCAGTCCCAATGCCCCAGGAATCTAAAACCCTTCCCCTGACACCATCTCTTCAGCCACGTATTTATTGGGTATATCCTCTCATTTCTACTCTGACTAGCACGTGGCACCGGTAATAATCCTGAGATCACTATCTTTGAGGTCCAATTTCTTAACTTTCTTCCTAGCTCCCTGTATTCTGCTTTTAGGACCTCATCCCTTTTTTTACCGATGTCATTTGTACGACCACTGGCTGTTCACCCTCCCCCTTCAGAATGTTCTGCAGCCACTCAGAGACATCCTTGACCCGAGCACCAGGGAGGCAACATACCATCCTGGAGTCTCGTTTGCGGCCACAGAAACGCCTGTCTATTCTCCTTACAATTGAATCCCCTGTAACTATTGCACTGGCACACTTTTACCCCTCCCCTCTGCAGCAGAACCAACCATAGTGCAACGAGTTTGGCTGCTGCTGCTTTCCCCAGAGAGAGCATTTCCCTCAACAGTATCCAAAGCCGTATATCTGTTTTGCAGGTGAATGGCCACAGGAGATTCCTGCACTACCTGCCTATCTCTCTTGCTCTGTCTGGTGGTCACCCATTCCCTTCCTGCCTGCGGAGTGACCACCTCTCTATATGCGCTACCCACGATACTCTCTGACTCGTGGCAAGACTGTTTAATGTTTATTTTATTAGTGTCACATTACATTAACACTGCAATGAAATTACTGTGAAAATCCCCTCGTCACCACACTCCGGCGCCTGTTCGGGTACACTGAGGGAGAATTTTAGCATGGCCAATGCACCTAACCAGCGCGTCTTTCGGACTGGGGGAGGAAACTGGAGCACCCGGAGAAAACCCACGCAGAGACGGAGACTGACACCAGAGATCAGGGTGCCGTCCTTACAGGGCACCACAACCAGGCCAAAAAATAAACTCCCCTCTCATTCCCGCCACAAAGGTATTGGGGCTTCCCCCTAAAACCCCCACCCCGCCCCTCAACGATCAATCACTGGCATCCCCCTGCCCCCAACAATCATCACTTGCATTCCACTACCCCACCCCCCCACTCAACAATCGTCGCCAGCATTCCTTTTCCCATCCCCTCCCGCAGCTGTACCTGTGCTCCCCCTGCCACCACACAAGTGAACCCCTCCCATGGGGCTCCCAGTAGGGCTCACGCCAGTCACAGGTTGGCGCAGTGCAAATCTGACAGTGCCCATCTGTATGTGGGGGTCAGTGAAAGAGGGCAGTGCCAGAGCATGTCCCTCTCCTCCCGACAGTTGTACTTACCACTGCCCTCCCTCCCCCCCCTCCACAGAGGGATCCCCTCAATTGTTTCTTGTTTGGTTAAACCTGTTGCAAACGTCAGGTCGGCGAGGTGTGAATATTTAGTCAGTCAGGGTGGAATCATGTGGTGAGGGCCTGTGAATAATATTTAAATTAATTAAAATCTATTCAAATGATGTCCCCACCCTTTTGACATTACCAAGTTGGCAGGGGGGGGGGGAATAAATAAATCGGGAAACGCAATTTTCTCTGGAGAAAATCGTGCTTCCCAAGTCTCTCGGGATTTTCCACACATGTCCCCATTCTCTCCGACAGCAAACACCGGCTGAAATTATTCCCCCCACAGTAACACAGTGAGCCTCATATCTTTTCTCATCTTGTATTCATGTTGTAAAGCACAACACTGCCAAAAAAACTATTGACCTGGTTCGAAAACTTGCGGAGTGAAATGATACAGAGAATAATGATACTCTGGTGGGTATTCCAATTGGCAGCATCTGTAGCTGCCCATCAAGGATCTGTGTTTGGGCTTCGAATATTCAACTTTATTTATTGGCTTAGATGAAGGGATTAGAAAGTCACATGCAGTATTCAAGTTTTCCAAGTTGTAAACAGCACTGTAAAGAGAGCAGGCAGAAGCACAGATATCGATAGTGTAAGTGAATGGGCCAACTGAATTTGAGTATTAGCAAGTGCGAGGAATTGCCAAGTGCAGCCACAGCAGGAACTCTACTCCTTGCTGCACAGACACTGCATCTCACAGTGATTCGGAATCACAAAAGCCTTAATTCATGCAGTGCAAACTTCCAAACAACCTTGAAACAGAGGAGCAAAAATCAACACAAAAATAAATCAAACGTGAGTCAACATTTTTATTGAACAGACAAACTTGTCTCTGAATTAAGATCAGTAACACTTGTGTTGCAATAACCTGTGTGTATTGCAATCATTTGAAGAGATGGATGACTGATGATAAAACATGTTGGTTTTTTAAGTTTGGCCTGACACATCTGGACGTAAGCGTAGATAGCTAACTAGATTTATAGAAAAATAAACAAGATTTGACAGGTTTGTGTAATTAGTTTCTGGAGTATCTGTGTTGGTTTTGAACTCAATCATTTCTGGAGCAGCCACAATAGATAATGCAAAACCATGTCAAACAGAGAATGGCTAGTCAGATACCTTATAAGATGTTTTGGAATAATTTCCCAAAATGTTTTCGATTATCTGAATATTCCAGCCATAGTAATCTCACTATCTGCCATTTATGTAGGGTCGAGTGTTGGGTTCACAGAATCCCTCCAGCGCAGAAAGAGGCCATTTGGCCCATCGAGTCTGCACCGGCAACAATTCCACCCAAGCCCTATCCCCGCAAATTGACCCTGCTAATCCCTCTAATCTACACATCCTGGGACACTAAGGGGCAATTTAGCATGGCCAATGCACCTAACCAGCACATCTTTGGAGTGTGGGAGGAAATGGGAGCACCCGGAGGAAACCCATGCAGACACGGGGAGAGCGTGCAAACCCAAGCCAGGAATCGAACCCGGGTCCCTGGTGCTGTGAGGCAGCAGTGCTAATCACTGTGCCACCCAGTTAAAAGCAAATGAAGTGTGTTTCATCCTTAGAACTACTACTTCTGGTGACCATTAATATATTTGCATATGTCCTGTTTACAACATTTTATATTGTTACAAATTTTTACTAAAACAAATTTTTATAGTGTAATTAAAATAATAAAACCTCACAAGGTATTTACAAGTCCAAAGATGTGCGGGTTAGGTTGATTGGCCAGGTTAAAAATTGCTCCTGAGAGTCCTGAGATGCGTAGGTTAGCGGGATTAGCGGGTAAATATGTGGGGGTAGGGCCTGGGTGGGATTGTGGTCGGTGCAGACTCGATGGGCCGAATGGCCTCCTTCTGCACTGTAGGGTTTCTATGATTTCTATGAAGAGGATTATAAAGCAAAGCATGATACGGAGCCACACTTCCACGTTGTCAGCTCAGATAACCGGACACTTGGTGAAGGAACTACGTTTTAAGGTGTGTCTCAAAGGAGGAAAATGAGATGGAGAGCCGGAGAGGTGGAGGGAAGGTGTTCCACAGCCTGAGACTAAGGCAACTCAAGGCACAGCCACCACTGGTGGAGAAATCACTGGAAATGCACAAGAGGCCAGAATTCGAGTGCGGATATCTTGGAGAGTTGTGGGAGTGGAGGGTAAAACAGGGATGGGGAACATAGAACATTACAGCGCAGTACAGGCCCTTCGGCCCTCGATGTTGCGCCGACCAGTGAAACCAATCTAAAGCCCCTCTAACCTACACTATTCCAATATCATCCATATGTTTATCCAATAACCATTTGAATGCTCTTAATGTTGACGAGTCCACTACTGCTGCAGGCAGGGCATTCCATGCCCTTACTACTCTCTGAGTAAAGAACCTACCTCTAACATCTGTCCTATATCTATCACCCCTCAATTTAAAGCTATGTCCCCTCGTGTTAGCCATCACCATCCGAGGAAAAAGGCTCTCACTATCCACCCTATCTAATCCTCTGATCATCTTGTATGCCTCTATTAAGTCACCTCTTAACCTTCTTCTCTCTAACAAAAACAACCTCAAGCCCCTCAGCCTTTCTTCATACGATTTTCCCACCATACCAGGCAACATCCTGGTAAATCTCCTCTGCACCCTTTCCAACACTTCCACATCCTTCCTATCATGCGGCGACCAGAACTGTACGCAATACTCCAAGTGCGGCCGCACCAGGAGTTTTGTACAGTTGCAACATGACCTCCTGGCTCCGAAACTCAATCCCTCTACCAATAAAAGCTAACACACCGTACGCCTTCTTAACAACCCTATCAGGCGAGATAGGGTTGTTAGACGAGACTACACAGGGACCTGAAAACAATGATGAGAATTGCAAAAATCTAGATGTTGCTCGAATGGGAACCAATGTAGGCCAGCTAGACCGGCTTCAATAGGGGAGCGGGGCTTACTGCGAGTTAAGACACAGGCAACAGAGTTTTAGATGATGTGAAGTTTATCAGAGGGTAGAATGTGGGAGAGCAGCCAGAAGTGTACTGGGATCAGTAGAGAGCTAGCTAAGGCATGATTTGATTTGATTTATTTTTTTCACATGTATTAATATACAGTGAAAAGTATTGTTTCTTGCGCGCTGTACAGACAAAACATACCGTTCATAGAGAAGGAAATGAGAGAGTGCAGAATGTAGTGTTACAATCACAGGGTGTAGAGAAAGATCAATTTAGTGCAAGGTAAGCCCATTCAAAAGTCTGACAGCAGCAGAGAAGAAGCTGTTCTTGAGTCAGTTGGTACATGACCTCAGACTTTGGTATCTTTTTCCCAATGGAAGTGAGAATGTCCGAGGTGCGTGGGGTTCTTGATTATGCTGGCTGCTTTGTCGAGGCAGCGGGAAGTGTAGACAGAGTCAATGGATGGGAGGCTGGTTTGCGTGTTGGATTGGGCTACATTCACAACCTTTTGTAGTTCCTTGCGGTCTTGGACAGAGCAGGAGCCACACCAAGCTGTGATACAACCAGAAAGAATTCTTTCTATGGTGCATCTGTAAAAGTTGGTGAGAGTCGTAGCTGACATGCCAAATTTCCCTAGTCTTCTGAGAAGATAGAGGCGTTGGTGGGCTATCTTAACTATAGTGTCGGCATGGGAGTACCAGGACAGGTTGTTGGTGATCTGGACACCTAAAAACTTGAAGCTCTCGACCCTTTCTACTTCGATCCCGTTGATGTAGACAGGGGCATGTTCTCCTTTACGCTTCCTGAAGTCGATGACAATCTCCTTCATTTTGTTGACACTGAGGGAGAGATTATTGTTGCCGCACCAGTTCACCAGATTCTCTATCTCATTCCTGTACCCTGTCTCGTCATTGTTTGAGGTCTGACCCACTACGGTGGTGTCGTCAGCAAACCTGAAAATTGAATTGGAGGGGAATTTGGCCGCACAGTCATAGGTGTATAAGGAGTATAGTAGGGAGCCGAGAACACAGACTTGTGGGGCACCGGTGTTGAGGATGATCGTGGAGGAGGTGTTGTTGCCTATCCTTACTGATTGTGGTCTGTGAGTTAGGAAGTTCAGGTTCCAGTCGCGGAGGGAGGTGCCGAGGCCCAGGAGTTTGGAGATGAGTTTTGTGGGAATAATAGTGTTGAAGGCTGAGCTGTAGTCAATAAATAGTCGTCTTACATAGATGTCCTTGTTATCTAGGTGTTCCAAGGATGAGTGCAGGGCCAGGGAGGTGGCATCTGCTGTGGACTGTTGCGGCAGTAGGCAAATTGTAGTGGATCCAGGTAGTCCGGGAGGCTGGAATTGATTTGTGCCATGACTAGCCTTTCGAAGCACTTCATAATGATGGATGTCAGAGCCACCGGCCGATAGTCATTAAGGCACGCTGCTTGGCTTTTCAAGAGGTTTTCTATGGTTTTTCATGAACAAGAGTTTCAGCAGAACATGAGCAAAGATGGAGTGAAACCAGGCAATGCTACCGAGCTGGAAATAGATGGTCTTAGCAGTGGCACAAAAATAAGCTCGGGGTTAAATGTGGCACCAAGATGCCAATAAACTGGATTAATCTGAGACTGTTACTGGAGAGAAAGGTGGAATTTGTTGCTGGGGAATGGAATTTGGAGTGGGGACTGAAAATAATGGCTTCAGTCTTTCTAACAGGCTCAGTTGGTGTAGTTTTGGTGTCCTTATCGGAGGAAGGATGTCCTTGCTATAGAGGGAGTACAGCAAAAAGGTTTACCAGGCTGATTCCTGGGATGGCAGATCTGTCATATGAGGAGAGACTAACTCGGTTAGGATTGTATTCATTGGAGTTTAGAAGAGTGAAAGGGGATCTCAGAAATTTGTAAAATTCTAACAGGGTTAGAAAGGGTAGATTCAGAAAGGATGTTTCCAATGGTGGGGTAATTCAGAACTTGGGGTCATAGTTTGAGGATAAGGGGTAAATCTTTTTGAACTGAGGTGAGGAGAAATTTCTTCACCCAGAGGGTGGTAAATGTGTGGAATTTGCTACCACATAAAGTAGTTGAGGCTGTAAAGATTGTGAGATTTCAGGAAGAAATTAGATATAGTTCTTGGGGCTAAAGGGATGAAGGAATATGGGGGAGAAGGGGGGGAATCAGGGTGATCAGCCATGATCATAATGAATGGCGGAACAGGCTTGAGGGACCGAACGGCTTACTCCTATTTCTAGTTTTGATAAAAGTACGACAGAGGAAATTCAATCAATAATTAACATCTGATGGCTGGGATGTCAACAGCAATTTGCATTCATACTGCTTTTAACATAGATTGTCAGGATAGATCACTGAAAGTTTGGTCTAAGCAATAAGTTTTACAAGGTCTTCAATGAAGAGACAGAGAGAATTGGATCAGTAAAGAAGTTTATGCAATACTTTATTACAAAGCCTATACAGTTTAAGACATTGCTGCCAATGGTGTGTAAAGGGAGCATGAGAAGCACTGGGTTTGGAGTTGCAGGAGCTCAGCATTATCGGAGGGTTGTGTGGCCGGAGGAGGTCGCAGATGTAGTGGACGGTGAGGCAGTGATGGATAAAATTCTTCAAAATTTCATCATTCCAGGACCGGGAGCCAGTGTATGTCAGTGAGCAGGTCAGGGTGATGGGGATGGAGGACTTGATGCACAATGGGTTAGTGCAGAGTTTTGGACAAGTCTGTGTTTTCTCAGGATCCCAGTCAGCCTGAATTCGTAACCCTCTCCTGTTTCCTCTGCAGCCACTCCAGAAAGTGATTCCCTGCAAGTTCCCTAATTTAAACTTGAAGAAATTTCTGCTTTGTTCATGCGTTTTTACAATGTTTTTTTAAAAAAAGTCACTGCCTGAAACATTGATGGGGATTGGGGAGTAGTTAGTTCAGTTGGCTAGATAGCTCGAAGGTGATGCTGAATGATGCCAATGGCACACGTTCTGTTCTCATACCAGCAGTGATAATTCATGGTGGCCTGTTTGCTTGTCTTTCCCATGCTTGCAGAGTGGTATCCCTACAAAACCAATCATCTCTCTCTCTCTCTCCACCAGAGATGCCAATGGTCCAATGTGGACTATGGTTAATTATCTGAAAGATTAAGCACTACCCCCAATGTAATCTTTCTCTTCAATTGAGGTGAAAGGAGTTTGACTTCTTTATAACCTCCTTGTGCTTTTTTTTTGTGTCAGTTTGATTTAGCATTTACTGCTTTCTCACTTTAAAAGCAGGTGTAATTATAGCCAGGTATTGTGCAAGAGCCACTGTGCATTTAATTAGAACAGAGAGCGTGTCCTTTCATCACAGTCTTCAGGAAACCAGACAATGCACTTTAAATCTGTGCTTGCTGCATCCATCATCAGATAAAGGCTTATCAAAACTAACCTTATGCGATGCACCAAAAAAAAAATTCAAAAGGGTGAATAAATTTTTGATTTTAAGCAATTTCAGGGAAGCATTCACACAAAAGCTAGTTGATTTCAAACAGCTTGACTGCAGCGAAATCAGTGTTCTTTATCGATCTCTGTTGATCAATAAACCGCTCAGACAGAACTTGCCACCACAGGCAATGGTTGAGGCAAATAGTACAGGGACATTTAAGGGGAAGCTGGGTACATGTGGGAGAAAGGAATAGAATGAGACGCTGGTAGTGTGAGGTGAAGTCGGGACAGGAGGAGGTTCATTTGGAGAAAAAGCACTGGCGTTGATGTGTTTGTCTGAAGGGCTTCTTTCCGTGCCGTCAAATCGAAGTAATTTTCCGTGTAAACATTCCAGATTTTTAAAATTTAAATGGAGGCTGTAATTATCACGTTTTTATGACACTGCAGATGTAAATACGCATCTTCAAATTGTTTCTCTGCTCCCAAAGATTGCAATTAGGGTCCCCGTCTTCCTCATTAAACGGACAGGGTTGTGGAATGATGTCCCTAAAGCTCAAATAGCAATCTCACGTGGGAATGGGAAATTTGAATTATCCCGTCACTGAAAGCCAATGTTCCTGGCAATGGCACATTGAAAGAGAAACACTTAATTTGCCATTTTCAGCACTCTTTTTCACTGCTCGAATCACACAGTACACCAGACATTAGCAGCCACCTGTGCCAAAGCACACTGATCAAAAACAACCAACTTTGCAAACTCCTTCCACTTTCTGGAGAACTTGCTTTTATCGGTGACAGACACAGCGGGCAGAATTTTCCAAAAAAAAAGGCAAATTGCCAGGTTTTGATTGAAAACTGGACATGTTTCTCTCTGGAAACACTGTTTTTATTCTCTCAGAAGAACTAGTGAGAAAATCAGACCAAGTGGATTGGCGGGGGGTCGTGTGGTTTGCACCTTCGATCTGCTGGGGTGAGGCCTAATTGCAACCAGCAAGGCCTTGATCCCCCCCTCCTCAACCAACAGCACTGCTCCCCCCCCCCCAATGCCCCCCACCAACGGACATCCGGATCTTCCCCATAGATATCAGGATCCCAAGGGGTAAGGAGAACAACCGAGTCTTGCATGTAGAGGGGCAATCCCCCACACCATGCAAGCATCAGGGGAACACCCCTCCCCCTCCCTGGCATCAGGGGAACACCCCTCTCCCCATTCAGAGTCTCCTTACCCACCTCGCATTCACAGTCTCTGCCCACTCCCCAACCCATTGTAAAATCATGTGGAAAAGTAAAGCTTTAAGTTTAGACCGCAGTTTTGCCGTGTTAACCGTTTTGAGCTGCTTTCCATTATTGTGAGTCCATTGTGCTAGTCGTCTCACATTACCACACAAGGAAGGGGGAGAATGATAAGTAAACTCTGACCACTAGATCTGCCCTAACCCCTCGCCACAAAGTAATCCCTGACCACTCCTGCACACTTCTGCAAATGGTTTCCAAGTTAGGGAGAGGGGCGGAAATGGCATTTTTCTCAATCATAATTTACAGAAATGCCAAGTTTTACAATGAATATTTTAACGACAAATGGCTCGTTGTCAAAGACACAGTGGAGAGAGACGTATATAACCAAACTGAATCTTCTTTCATGTGCTGTACGTGTTAAACCTTTCCTCCCCAGTGCATCAAGTTAACATTACTTGTGATGATCCGCTTCACTGGAGTCACTCCATCACAAACCTCATTGTTCTATTCCATATTTCACAAAATTCAATATCCGACAAAAATACTATTCAATTATCTGCACCTTCTGCCTTCCTCTTCTAATAACACTCAATATCAGGAGTTGTCCACGTCACCTGGTTATTACATTCAAGCTCTTTAGCAAGTTAAGCACAAGGAATCTTGCCTTCACAAGACAGCATATATTTTCTTTCCCTCAAGTTTACAGGAAATGTTACTGATATCCCAGTGACTTTAAATTGCAGATAAGTTACTCCTGGATAACTGCTGGAAGATACTTGAAGAAAACTCAATAAGATGCATTAGTTGCCTCCTCCATCCCACCTGTCCCTGCCACCCCAATTCCCCATCTCGTCCCACCCCCATCTCCCTCCCTCCTTCACATCCTCCCCATCTATGGGGCCACACTTGCAAAACAGCAATACTGAGGTGAGAACCAGAAAAGAAGAATTAAATTTGAACTGCAAGATTCAACAACTTTGTAGCTCCATGAGGGAACTTCTTAGATCCACCTCTTGCTGCAGGTATTACAAGTCAAACTGACCCTTTAGCCTCCATTCACCCAAACGTCATTTTATTCCAATTTGGGGCGGCACGGTGGCACAGTAGCTAGCACTGCTGCCTCACAGCGCCAGGAACCAGGTTCAATTCTGGCCTCGGGTGACGGTCTGTGTGGAGTTTGCACATTTTCCCCGTGTTTGTGTGGGTTTCCTCCGAGTGCTCCGGTTTCCTCCCACAGTCCAAAGATGTGCAAGTTCGGCTGATTGGCCATGTTAAATTGCTCGGTGGGATTAGAAGGGTAAATATGTGGAGTTACGGGGATGGGACTGGCTGGGATTGCTGTCATTGCAGGCTCGATGGGCCAAATGGTCTCCTTCTGCACTGTAGATTCTATGATTCTTCCTCCACATTCAAGTAACTCATACCAGAGGTCAAAGATAAAACGTTTGGAAGTCTGGAACTTAGTACTAATTTTCTTGAGATGATGATATGACAATTCCACTTTGCTTTTTATCAAGTTATCTAAAATGTCTGCATTTTAAAAGAAATGTTAGATGAAGATATAATAGGTTTTAGACAATTGCAAGTCAACCAAGTACAAAATCCTTCCAGTATCCATTCTGACACAGGAGATCACTAGCTCACTGTAACATATGACCTGGGTTCGATTCCCAGCTTGGGTCACTGTCTGTGTGGAGTTTGCACATTCTCCTCGTGTCTGCGTGGGTTTCCTCCGGGTGCTCCAGTTTCCTTCCACAGTCCAAAGATGTGCGGGTTAGGTTGATTGGCCATGCTAAAAAATTGCCCCCTAGTGTCCTGAGATGCGTAGATTAGAGGGATTAGCAGGTAAAATATGTAGGGATATGGGGGTAGGGCCTGGGTGGGATTGTGGTCGGTGCAGACTCAATGGGCCAAATGGCCTCTTTCTGCACTGTAGGGTTTCTATGATTCTACATCCACTTTTTCCTACCTCAGTCCATCTGCTGCTGAAATTCTCACCCATATCTTGGCCACCTCCAGGCTTGACTCAGCCTATCATTTTCTGATCAGGCTCCTATCATCCACAGTCTCAAGTTCAGTTTATCCTGTTCTGCTCACCCATCTCTCCTTTGCTTGACAACCTACCGAGACTTCTGTTTGCCCAATGCCTGCAATTTACATCCACCTTAGATCTTAGGGATCTTAGAATCTACAGTGCAGAAGGAGGCCATTTGGCCTATCGAGTCTGCACCAACCACAGTCCCACCCAGGTCCTATCCCCTTAATCCCACGCATTTACCCCAGCTAGTCCCCCCTGACAAAAAGGGGCAATTTAGCATGGCCAATCCACCTAACCCGCACATCCTTGGACTGGTGGGAGGAAACCCACACAGACACGGGGAGAATGTGCAAACTCCACACAGACAGTGACCCAAGCCGGGAATCGAATCCGGGTCCCTGGCGTTGAGGCAGCTGTGCTAACCACTGTGCCACCATGCCGCCCTGTTCAAGTCCTTTGTGGCCTCACCTTTTCCCATCTCTGTAACCTCCTCCAGATCTAGGAGGCATTAGCTCTATATACCTCTGGTGATTTTTTTTATTTATTTGTGTCACAAGTAGACTTACATTAATGCTGCAATGAGGTTACTGTGAAAATCCCCTCTTCACCACACTCCGACGCCTGGTTTGGGTGCACTGAGGGGGAATTTAGCACAGCCAGCTTGTCTTTTTCCAGTCACTTAAGCATCCTGCACCTTCCCTTCCCTGTGCCTCACTGCTGGCAGCCATGCCATCAACTGTCTAGGTCCCATGTTCTGGAATTGGTTCCAAAACTCTTCCACCTCTTGATCAAGCTTCTGGACACCCCACCCATCTCTTTCTTTAGCTTACTTAGGCCTAATATTTTTCTACTCCCTTTCCTTGACTTACCGCCGGGGGTTGGCTATCACAGTCTACCTCAAGCCTCCCTTCACAGGTCAATATGCGCCTTGGGATCCACACGTTGTAAGATTGGTCTTAGCGGCAACCTCGTAAATAGGTCTCAAGAGCCATTTTTTCACCATGCAAGTTTGATGCTGTAATAGGCATCAAAGGCAGGATAAAGGCTACCCTAAACAGATCATTTTGTGCTGCGTATCACGCAAACTCATCATGGCCATTTGGCCCTGAAAGGTGCTCAATCTACTTCAAGACTATCCTGGAAGGGCAAGGTATCTCAAAAATGTGAGCAACAGGTGAGGCTAGCTGTTTCACACACTGTTACTATGCAGTAGCAACACAAGTGGTTTTCACTGCTAACAGCATGCTGTCATTAAGCCAAAAAGATGTTCTGCTTATCACACAAATAAGTAATGTCGTATATGTATCTCAGTGTCAGCATGATGCTTGGTACGCATGCCACAGGTTCCAAAGACTGGTAGATTGTATTAAATAGCATGTCCCTCCTATGATTCACAATAGGCAAGGTACAGATCGTACCCAACCAGCCTGAGCTTGCAAAACACAGAACAAGCGTCCAAGATTAGATGTGATGCCACGATTGAACAACATTTTGTGAAATAATCCTCAGTGTGCTAAGGATTACACTGAAAATCAATTTAAGATTGTCAGTCGGGCTCAGGGCATGGTACATGCGTGTGTACTGGAAGCTACATATAGGTCTCTGTTCTTTGTCGAAAGAAAGAACAAGATCATCCGTGATCTGATTGAATGGCGGAGCAGGTGCGAAGGGCTGAAATGCCTCCTTCTGCACCTAATTACTATGTTCACACATTGCACCCTTTTCAGCTGAAGGGAATAAGTGATAGCCACTGCCTGGTTTAAACTTCAAACAATGCTTGGCTTTTACCTGTCAGTCACCTTACACATTCTCTGTGGCAATGCCTCTACCAATCATCATCCCTTTACCAACTAGTCAGCACTTCCTTCTCAATAAATTGTTATATCTCCCTTATAATCAGTCTTCTTGTGAAGAGCCCTGATGAAGCAAGACAAGTAGCTTCGACATCTATTTTTTTCGCAATAGTCAAGCTCTGTGCAACCAAATAACTTGATGTTCTTCCACTGAACACTTATTGCTGTTGTCAGATGTTACTCGCATTCATGATGACATTGTGTAAACAAGTAGGGACTAAAATTACTTGATGCGGAGCTCAACTGAATACCAGGACTCTTTTAGCATTGCTTCTTCATTATACGAGTGCCTGGGGCATTGTTTGTGACGAATATAACAGACCTGCTCCAAAGTTCTAGATAGACAATTCCCCCAGTCCAACTCTCTCCAGTGTCATCTCATCCCACACACAGCTCACTGCTGTTCTCAGTTCAAGTTGCTGATGCAGTACATTACAACCCCACAAATAGCTGCTTTCAACTGACTCCTGTGTAATCTGATCAGCCCAAGTTAAAGGACGAAGCAAGATGGTACACTTATACAATTTTTATTATTTGATCGCACTTGGGTCTCCGTGTATTCAATGTATATTTGAAAAGCAATCGCAATTACTTTTGACACAGGAGATATTGCCTCTCTCAAAAATCGAGCATGTCCTGTGTCATTCAACCTTCGGAAGATGTAATCATAGAATCATAGAAACCCTACAGTACAGAAATAGGCCATTCAGCCCATCGAGTCTGCACCGACCACGATCCCACCCAGGCCCTACCCCCATATCCCTACAGATTTACCCACTAATCCCTCTAACCTACGCATCTCAGAACACGAAGGGCAATTTTTTTTTTAAGCAGGGCCAATCAACCTAATCCGCACATCTTTGGACAGTGGGAGGAAACCGGAGCACCCGGAGGAAACCCACGCAGACACGAGGAGAATGTGCAAACTCCACACAGACAGTGACCCGAGCCGGGAATCGAACCCAGGTCCCTGGAGCTGTGAAGCAGCAGTGCGAACCACTGTGCTACCGTGCCGCCCTAATGCTCTCCTTTCACCTCCTGCTACATCCCATATCCATTTTTTGTTTTTTCTGGCTCAACTACTTATAAATCAGTGCGTGTCAGCATGGATTTAAGGTGATTGGCACAAGAACAAACAGTAAGAGAAAAGCATTGGAGAATAAGTTTAATTGGACGGTTCTACCAAAGTGCAGGAATGATGGGCTAAATGGCTTCCTTCTGTGCTGGATGACTATTACGAAAAAAAGAGATGTCGAACCTACTTGTCTTGCTTCATAGAAACATAGAAACATAGAAAAACTACAGCACAAACAGGCCCTTCGGCCCACAAGTTGTGCCGAATACATCCCTACCTTCTAGACCTACCTATAACCCTCCATCCTATTAAGCTCCATGTACTCATCCAGGAGTCTCTTAAAAGACCCTATTGAGTTCGCCTCCACCACCCCTGACGGCAGCCAATTCCACTCGCCCACCACCCTCTGTGAAAAACTTACCCCTAACATTTCCCCTGTACCTACCCCCCAGCACCTTAAACCTGTGTCCTCTCGTAGCAGACATTTCCACCCTGGGAAAAAGCCTCCGAGAGTCCACCCGATCTATGCCTCTCAACAGCTTATACACCTCTATTAGGTCTCCTCTCATTCTTCGTCTCTCCAAGGAGAAAAGACCGAGCTCCCTCAGCCTATCCTCGTAAGGCATGCCACTCAATCCAGGCAACATCCTTGTAAATCTCCTCTGCACCCTTTCAATCTTTTCTACATCCTTCCTATAGTGAGGCGACCAGAACTGAGCACAGTACTCCAAGTGGGGTCTGACGAGGGTCTTGTATAGCTGCATCATTATCCCCGGACTCCTAAACTCAATCCCTCGATTGATAAAGGCCAGCACACCATACGCCTTCTTAACCACCTCCTCCACCTGCGGGGCCTATGGACCCGGACCCCAAGGTCCTTCTGATCCTCTACCGTATTAAGAGTCTTTCCCTTTATATTGTACTCCTTCATCCCATTTGTCCTACCAAAATGGACTACGACGCATTTATCAGGGCTCTTCACAAGAAGACTGATTATAAGGGAGATATAACAATTTATTGAGAAGGAAGTGCTGACTGGTTGGTAAAGGGATGATGATTGGTAGAGGCATTGCCACAGAGAATGTGTAAGGTGACTGACAGGTAAAAGCCAAGCATTGTTTGAAGTTTAAACCAGGCAGTGGCTATCACTTATTCCCTTCAGCTGAAAAGGGTGCAATGTGTGAACATAGTAATTAGGTGCAGGAGGAGGCATTTCAGCCCTTCGCACCTGCTCCGCCATTCAATCAGATCACGGATGATCTTGTTCTTTCTTTCTACAAAAAACAGAGGCCTATATGTAGCTTCCAGTACACACGCATGAGTTAGCTTAGAAGAGAGAAGATATGTATTTACATCCCAGCTATCCTGACCTCACAAAATCCCTCAGAGTTGTCAATGCTCTTTTCATACAGGCAGATATTTGATTCAATGAAATACTTTAAGTGACTTTATTGAGTCATGTAGGAAACACAGCAGCCAATTTGTACACAGCAAACGACAAACAACAATGTAGTAATGGCCAGTATATTTGTTTTTGTGATGTTGATAGAGGGCTAAAAATTCATAAGGACACCCGTCCTTCTTTGAAACCGTGCCATGGGATCTTTTCCATCCGTCCGGAGACTGTCTCAGTGTCACGACAGAAATACAGTCCCTCCAACATCGCAGCACTTGCTCAGTCCTGCATTGGCGTGCTGGGCTGAATTTTCATGCTCTACAATGCACCCAGAATGATCTCAATCAGGGGTTGAGATTGCTAACTACTGAGCCATGGCTGACATGAAAAAGAAACAGAATCCACATGTTGTCATGTCAGGGAAAAAAAAGGAGAGAAGCCATGGCAAGGGTTGGCACACGAGTTGTTGGTGAATGCTCTTTTCATACAGACATAAATATTCATCTGATTCAGCTGCAACAAACCAGGGGCCATGGACATGGTGTCAGATAATCCCCGATGCCTGCCAAACATTTGAGTCCCTCTCCACAGCTGAGATTCTTGTTTCTGTTCATACTATTTTCATTGCTGCTGAGCAGAGCATCTTGAAATACCATTTTAAGAACTTAAAACACACACCATTATAAAAAAACAGCAGCATCCTTTTTTATATAACTGAAGCAGAAGACCATAAAATTTGACAGGCGACAGAGGCTAGAACTTATTCATCCAAAGCGCCTTGAAAGCACAATGATTCATCATGCACACCTTGTCACTCTGTTACTGGAGCAGATAACATTTCCACCGCTAATTCAAGACCCTGCTATCTTGGTTAATTAAATGGCAGGTTAGGATAAGTACATGCAAAACCAATTATATTTCAAGCTTAGCAGGGTCTTTGTGAAATCAGACTTGTTCCATGTTTTGTTTTGAAAAGAAAAGTTGTAATTTGAATTTCTGAATTTCACACAAGAATGTTAAGGCAATGCTGAATCCTCTCATGCTGCTTGCTATCTCTGTCCTCCAGCCTTTCAGGTCTGTCCTGCTGCAGAGTAATGGGGATGAGAATAAAAATCAGCCATGATTGAATGGCGGAGCAGACTCGATGGGCCGAGTGGCCTAATTCTGCTCCTATGTCTTATGGTCTATTTATCTGAACTGCTGCTCATACTAACCATGAAAACAACAAATAAGAAAATATCAGAAATAGAAGGATAACACCACACAATCCGCAGATCAGTATTTGAAATGCCATAGTATTCAAGGTTATGGACCAAGTGCTGGAAAATGGGATGAGAATAAAGGCTGGTGCAGACACGATGGGCCAAAGGGCCTCTTTGCTGTGCAGTAAAACTACAATTTCTAACCTTGTTTTTGTTAAAATTTGCAAATCTCACCACCACTTTAAACCCTCTCACCATGATTTAGTTTAAAACTCTCGCCACAACCTTTGTTGTACCACTCACCAGGATACAGTCCCAGTGGAGTTCAGGTAAAGACTATCCCAAAGCACTGCTCCCACTTTCCCTAGTACCAGTGTCCCATGAATTGAAACCCATTTCTCTCTCACCAATCTTTGAACCGTACATTCAGCTCCCTTATCTGATTTACCGAATGCTTATTTGCTTGCAGCTGAGGTATTAATCCAAATATTATTACCTTTACGGGTCTGCTTTTTGATTTTGCTCCACGCTGCTCATATTCCCTCTGCTGAAACTCTCTTCATCTTACCTCTGGTCATTGGTTTCCACATGGACCATGAAGACCAGATCCTTCCCATCCCACTCCAGGTTCCTCTCCAGCCCCGGAATGATGTCCTGAACTCTGGCACCGGGTGGGAAACATGGCCCTCGGGCTGGACTGGGATTTTACAACCTCGCTCAAGTGAGGTTCGTAAAATCCTGCCCGAGGCCAGTGGAGAATTCCATTCTGCGAGCCTTGTGCGCCCCAATTCCGGCCGGGGGGTGGGGGTGGTAAAATTCTGGCCATCTGTCCCCCAAAGTATACTGTCCCGACTCAAACTACATTACTTTAGAAATACAGACAAGGTTTTAAACAAGGTTAAAGATTCCATTTCCAAATGTGTGTCAATGGGCACCTGCAGTTTAACCACAAGATCAGACACGGTCCCAAGTTCAGTCACACATCAGTGATTGATGGGCAGTGAAGGTCAGGTAACCTAATGGTTTATAATACTGGTCACCATGGCAGATTGGGAAATTGAATTCAATAGATCAGCGACCAGAAACATTACCAGGAGATCTACAAGTTCATAATACAAGTTCAACTGCTTGACCAATGTCCCCCAAAGTGGAAGCTTCTGTGCCTACCCTAGATATTTCTCCAGCCTCATTCAATGCGGTTAGCGCTCCATTCCCTGAGGGTAATAAGAAGCAGGAAATAAAATAGTGCATGATCAGCACCAGGCACACCCCAAGAACACACATGTCCAGGCAAGTAAATCCAAGTAGGTTTGTCCACACTTCAAATTATTGAACAGGATTGAACGACATTCTAGTTATGATTTCTTAAAGATAATTTTCACCCAGAACTTTCCAAGAGCTTCTCCCCTCTTTCTGTCTTAATTGGGGTTCAAGTGTACTTGGACGATCTTTCAGTTGGGGCTACTGAGACATTAGTTTCGCTCTATCCAAGTTTTGTGCTGGCCTGGGAGCTTTGAAAGGAAGACTCATGTGCATGCAACCTTGGGAGAGTCATGTTCCCTTATTCAAACTGGGGATAAGTCTTCATCATTACATGGTGTTCAGCTTCACAATCACATGGATAGATTGTTGATTAACAAGGGGATGAAAGGTTATCAGTGGTAGGCAGGAATGTGGGGTTGAAGTTACAATCAGATCAACCATTACTTTATTGAATGGCGGAGCAGGCTCGAGGGGCCGAGGTGGACTGCTCCGAATAAGTATGTTCCTCCGTTGGTATGGAGCCAGGTGTAACCTTCAAATTTCAATTTTGCGTGCTGATTTAATTCCCCTCTTCATCATTTTACACAGTGTACTAGTTTTCCACACGATTCAATGTGATTAGGCGCATCAGCAGTGTGACTGGTATTTGCACTGACTGAGGATAACTACGTTTTGCTTTTTAATTACCTTCTCAAACGCAGTGTTCTAAATCCTATTTCCGTGCTTGTAAATATGGAACAGTGTGTTTTTTTCCCCGTTTGCTGCGACCTTTAGCCAGCAGCTGATTAAATTGAGCTGCAATTGAAATACCAGCTTTAGTTCGCAAACCCATCGCTGCAGACTGTCAGTCACGTAGTTTAAAGGGGAGTTGGGGGGGTGGGGGGAACATCATGCTTCAGTGAATCACAGATGAACATTAAAGTTTGGTGTCAAGTTTTTTTCTGCACAGAGGGTGGTGGGTGCCTGGAACTCGCTGCCAGGGGGAGGTAGTGGAAGCAGGTACGATAGTGAGTTTTAAGGGTCGTCTGGTCAAATACATGAACAGGATGGAAATAGAGGGATATGGTCCCCGGGAGGGTCGGGGGTTTTAGTTCAGACGGGCAGCAGTGTCGGTGCAGGCTTGGAGGGCCAAAGGGCCTGTTCCTGTGCTGTAATTTTCTTTGTTCTTTGCTCAATGCGAGCGCACACCTGAAATAATGTCTCTTTTGTCTTCTTTGCTCCCGCAGGTTCTTTCTTCCCTGCCTACAAACCCCCAGAGACCATCTTCAAAATAGCCTTTTGGTTGGGCTATTTCAACAGCTGCATCAACCCCATCATATACCCGGCTTCCAACCAAGAATTCAAGAAGGCGTTCCAGAACATCTTGAAGGGTCGCTGCCACCACAGGAAACAGGGGTCCACTTTGAAGAGCGGCAGCAGCAGCACAGGCAGCAATCACAGCGCAGGCGGGCAGAAGAAGGTGGTGCGGATTCCCGTCGGCACTGGGGAGGCTTTCCTCAAGATCTCCAAGTCGGACGGCGTCTGCGAGTGGAGGCTGTTCTCCACCCTGCCGGATCAGGGCACCAAGGACAGCCGGGGGCCCTTCGCTGGGAGAGCTGGGACAATTTTGTGCTGCTGTTGCGGCGGCACTGAGGATGCCCCCGTGTCAGACTGTGAAGCCCACAGTGCACCCACTTTGAAACTCCAAGCTTACTCGGTGGGCGATTGCGGGCACCCCGTTTGAGCGAGTGACACCCCACCCCTCAGTGTAGGGGGCTGGGGACCCATTTACAATCTAACAATTCCACCCCCCCCCCCCCAAAAACACAAAAATTTGCAATCTTACACATGTCAATCACCTTCAACCATCCACCACCAGCGAGTGTTTACTCACCCCGCTCCCCCCTCCCCCCCTCCATCTGTGGACAGCTGGGGGTAACACCAGATCTCACCTGATGAAGGAGCAGTGCTCCAAAAGCTCGTGATCCCAAATAAACCTGTTGGACTTTAACCCGGTGTTGTGAGACTTCTTACTGTGTCCACCCCAATCCAACGCCGGCATCTCCACCTCATAGCTGGGGGTAAGGAAATGATATTTCCAAATCATTGCCGGATCACTGAGAAATCCGCAGCCCACTCTGAAAGAAGATACAAGAACAGACTCACTCAATGACAATCATTGAATATTTTCCTTCAATTCTACGCAGGTTTACCTAAAATGTGAAGCAGTCTCTACTCGCGTTTCTTTCCCCCCCACCCCAACGGTGTTCTTAGTCTTTTCAACTTTCTATTTCCAAATCTAATGCAGGATTCTTCTCTATGGAGGATGAAAACGTATTTGGAAAGAAATCACATGCAAGTAGGATCTGCAGGCAGGGAAAATTCAGGCTCAGAGTTAAAAGGTTAAAAAAAAAGGACGGAGCCCAAGATAATGTGAGACTTTTTTCGGAGGAGATGGTGAATGAATGTGTGCGTCAGGGGATGGCTTTTGAAACTTTAATGCTTGAAATAGTCACTACCTTGCAATTCCTGACAACTCAAAAATCAGGCGGTGACAGTTCGATTACTCGGAGTCCATTAAAAACTGATAAAAGCAACAGGAATCCACACCATAAAAACACTGTTTTGGCTGGGGTGTGGGGAAGATAAAAGATTCTCTTTTTTAAAAAAAATCAAACTCAACCTTTTACATCGTGAAAACAATTTTCGTGTCAGATTACACCGAATGAGATTATGCCAATAAAAATTGGCTTTTTAGGTTGTAAGAAATTAAATATTGTGAAAGTCAGGCAGCGGTCAAGACAGGGCCACATTGACATTACATCTGGCTTTTGGGATATAGTGGAATTGAGGTGACTTATTCATTGGCGCTGAAGGCAAATCCCTTCTGCTAAGATTCCTCTTCCCTCATTCTGGGTTCCCCTGCAGATTCTCCATCCTCAGCTTTCCACCATCGATGAGTGGATTGCAATAGGATGCAAAAGATTAATAGGTGGTCCGAGTAAGTAAGTGACACAGGTTGATGTGAAACTCAGTTGAGCAGACAACTCCAAGGTGTTGAGTTACTCTTTAATGTGTTGATTAAGTTCCGTTATTTGGAGTGGCTGACTTCAACTTCTTGGGTTGAGGAAGAGAAAGAGAGAGAGTGTAAGAGGAGGAAAGAATAAATGGTTCACCAATTCTTCACTTTGGCCACAAAGTATGTGTTGGAGTCTTGGTTAGGCTGCCCTACACGGTTGAAACAGACCGTCAGCACTCTCAATAGAGGTTAGCACAAGAAGAGGAGCCAGGGCAGAAGAGTGGAGAAAACCAAATTCTACCCCCGCACGAGTCGGAGACTTCCAGAGACCAGCAGACAAAAGATTGGGGAACATGGTAAAAAGAACTCAGGAGTTAACATTTGCTCCATTTAACCCGAACCCCATTTGAAGCAGTCCTGGGTAGCACACCTTGGGAATGAGATCCTTGAAGTGCATTGTAGAGTTAGCAGAACTATGAATGCACTCGATAAATTTTGCAACCAAATTCCCTGTAGTGTAGAAGGTTAAGGAGTGATTTGATTGAAGTTTTTAAATCTATCTAGGGAAACAAATGGAATAGAAACTATTTATGGTGGTTGGGAAGTCTCAGACAAAGGTCCAATAATTAGAGCCAGACTTTTCAGGAGTGAAATTAGTTCACACTTGAAGATGCAAAGGGTGGCAGCAAGTTAGAATTCTATTCTGCAGATTGACGCAAGGTCAATTATTAATTAACAAATCTGTTAGTGTTGTTTTACTAAAGGTATTAAAGCAAAGGCGAGTATATTGAGTTGGATTGTAGATCAGCCATGGAATGACAGAACAGATTCAAAGGACTAAGTGACCTCCTCCCGTTTCTGTCTTCCTGAGATGTGGTTGGCCTCTCTACAGTGTGGTGCCCAGTAAAGGGAATGTACTCTGCTCTCTCCACCATACAGAACCCAGATAAACATGATAAATAGGAGACAGCAGAAGCCACTCACTTTACAAACTCATGTATGTGAGCGGTTTTCTAAATTCCTCTCCATGCCCTTGACGTTGTCCGCCCCACTAAGTTCCAACACCTTGTCCGCCTCCGAACTGTCTCTTTCCTCTGCTTCATCATACTTTCTTGGAAGCTTAAAACTACAGAAATTCTTGCCCCCTCAGGTTCTCCGTGGCTCAGGCAGTCTTCAACTTTGCAAACTTCAACCCTGGCACCATTGGATCAGAACTTGCCAATTGACCCCAGCCTTCTTTGTAAAAACACACAATTTGTCTGTTTCTGAGATGATGGTTGCTGTGACCAGCATAGCAAATTTCTTTTTACTCATTAGTGGGACATGGGTGTCGCTGGCTGGCCAGCATTTATTTTCCATCCATAGTTGCCCTTGAAGTGGGGGGGGGGGGGGGGGGGGGGGGCGCAGTTGGCAGTCAACCACATTGCTGTGGCACTGGAGTCACATGGAAGCCAGACGTAATGACGGCAGATTTCCTTCCCTAAAAAAGACATTAGGGAACCAGATGGGTTTTTCTGACAATTGTTTCATGGTTATCAGTAGATTCTTAATTCTAGATTTTTAAAAAAATTGAATTCAAATTCCACCATCTGCTGTGTCAAGATTCGAACCCAGGTCCCCAGAACATTAGGTGATTAATAGTCTGGCGCGAATACCACTATTGCCATTATTGCCCCAGCAAATGAGTCAATCTGAAGACTACATGGTAACTAACAGTTACTTTATCGTGAAGGAAAACAGCCCATACAACTCAATCCAAATTCTTTAAATACTGCCTTAATATTTCCTCTCATCCAGCAAAATATATGTACGTATCCAAAAGTGCATTTTTACTGTGGTAAATTGCTTTGGTCAGGACATGTCCTCTTCCTACTTACAGAATGATCATAATTTCAATCTTTCTCATCCAACACCTTTCAGTTGTTGCATGAAATAAACTAAAACATTTTCATAGTCAAGGATTGGAAAACATTTTCAACGAAGTTGCTTCTCATCGTGCGAAAATTCTTCAGGAATATCCCAACCATTCAAACACTTGCCTTGTCTTTCATTTCAAATAGAAGCGACTCTGACCAGTGAAACTTAAGTTTCCTCACTTATTCCCACCCAGTTCCAAAACACACCATTCGCTCTTCCTCCTTAACCTGTTTAAATTAGCCCTCATCACACGATCTCTTCATCTAATTTATTCATACTGATTTTCCCACAACTGTGGACACCATTTGTCCCAGTTTCACAACATGCTTTGGTACATCATGCTTTGGCCTGAGGTTATGGGCTCAAATCCCACATTGAGCAAATAATCTAAGCTGGTTTTTCAGTCTGGTTCTCAGGGAGTGAACCATTGTTCCAGATGCCATCTTCAGCAGGAGGCTTTGCCTCAATATCTTGTCCAAGCTATCTCCTCTGTTGCAATGTTGAACAGAGTGCTTGTCTGCTTATTCCATTACACTATTCAATCAGCAGCAAGGAGTTCTCTTGGCATCCAGGTTATTATCTGTACCTCAGACAACACTGCTGAACAGGTTATGCATCAGTTGCTGTTGAGCACTTGATCACATTGTGCACAAATTGACTGTCCATTTGCCTGCACATTGCCAATGACTGCACTTTAATCTCACTGAAATTTCCGTACTCTTCTCAAAGGTTTCACTATTTGCATCAACTTGAAACACACTCAAACATGTATTCTAACGTACGTTACAATGCCATTTCCTATTGTGTAATTTGCATTCATAGAAATCATAGAAACCCTACAGTGCAGAAGGAGGCCATTCGGCCCATCGAGTCTGCACCGACCACAATCCCACCCAGGCCCTACCCCCACATATTTTACCCGCTAATCCCTCTAACCTACACATCCCAGGACTCTAAGGGGCAATTTTTTAACCTGGCCAATCAACCTAACCCGCACATCTTTGGACTGTGGGAGGAAACCGGAGCACCCGGAGGAAACCCACGCAGACACGAGGAGAATGTGCAAACTCCACACAGACAGTGACCCGAGCCGGGAATCGAACCCAGGACCCTGGAGCTGTGAAGCAGCGGTGCTAACCACTGTGCTACCGTGCCGCATTACGAATGATCTCCACAAAGCCAACAATGTGCTCAGCACCCGTGCTTCTTCGATACATTCCAAGTTCCACAAAATTAGCCTCAAGCTGAAATCCCCCATCTCTCCCATTGTAGTCCACTTCAGATTTATGCAAACTAAGAACTCAGCTAAGTAGTTGAAAAATAGTCAAACAATTGTTAGTGAGGATGCCACAATTCAATTCAGTGCCCCAAGGATAGGAAGCGGGAGGAAAATAACTCAAATTGAGTTTCATTCATGATTTCCATGCTTAATCTTTGTGGAAAGTGCAAGTCTATAGGCAGCAAGAGGCAGGATATACTCTGATACCTTCATTGTTCAGAAAGCATACACATGTTCGATTAGAAATATTGAAAGTTCAAAGCACAGAAGGTGGTCCATTCAGCCCATGGAGTCTGTGTAAGCAAATAAGGACAAACAGCCAAATCCCAGTTTCAAACTCTTGGTCTACTAGGCTATGTGCTTTTTACAATGTAATTATGGTCACCCTTTCAGACAGTGACACCACCTTATTAGGTAAAAATAATTCTCAACTCTCCTCCAATCCTGCTACCACCTATTGAACATATTTGCACCTTGATCACCAATCTCAGCTCAGCAATATAGGCCCCTCCCATCTACTATACCCAGGCCCGCAATCCAATCTCTTCTTTGACTCTTTTGTTCCAAATAAAACAACAGTAATCTCTCTAACCTTTCCTCAGAGCTAAAATTCTCCATTCCTGGTGGAATTCTCCAAAGATCTGCGGGTTAGGCTGATTGGCCATGCTAAATTGCCCCCCTGGTGGCAGGGGGATTAGCAGAGTGAATGCATGATGTTCTGGGGATGGGGTCTGGGTGAGATTGTCGGTGATGCAGGCTAGATGGGCCGTGTGGCCTCCTTCTGCACTGTAGGGATTCTATGAATTCTCATAAATCTCCCCTGTACAGGCTGGCCAAATGTTAGAAGATGGCTGAAGCTTGTGCAATTATTACCTCAGTGTCCTGTCAGAAATAAAGTCAAAAAAACAAAGGGCAAATAAGTGGCAGAGTTGATTTTTTAAAACATCTACACCCAAAAAGGCAATTCCCTCACAAACTAAAATTCTAGCTCACCATCATGGTGTATTTGGACAGATTATACGAGTTAATGTGAAATTGGTTGCCTAATTTTCGAAGAGAAATGGCAGTTCAATGTCACAACTCTAGAGATAATGTTACATAAAGGCCATGCAAAGCAAGGTCCCTCCACTGCCTGCTCAAGGATGAGGAAGTCAAACCCAATTCTGGCCGTATTTCATCCTATGTTGGATGTTTTCCAAGGAACTATTTCCAGTGAATGACAGGAAAAGAAATATGTTCCCGCTTTTTTTCTTAAATTGGTGCATAAATACTTCGAAAGAGGTTTAACAAGGGTATTTGGCCAGTTACATGGGTCCTCTTCATGCTGCTGTGTCTTGCATCCTCGTTGCAAACAGTGGACTTGTCACTGAAACCGAGACCATCTCATCAGCTGCTCCCACCACCTCCCTCCTTTCCACTAGCCCACTGAGGCAAACTTCTTGAAGGTTCCCCATCCTAGCCCTGAACTCACATCCATCTCCACTTTCTTGCTACGACCAATTCCGAGGCGAGGTTTCCCAAATTGGTTATCCCGGTCAAGATCCCTCAATTTCAGATGAAATACCCACAAATTGTTATGCTCCCAGGTGAGGAAGGGAGGATCTGGTTCCCTCTCATCATCCATCCCCCTCGGTTAGTCAGAACAATATTCTTTTAAAAAAGGATCCCTCCTCTTTTTTTCTTTTTACAAGGAGCCAATTTAACCAGGCTTTTTTTGAGTAAAAGAGCCAGCGAGTTTATTGGTTACTCAATGTGAGAAACATGATGAAGCATGTGCACATAATTATTTTTTGAATTGAGTCTAAAAGAAAGTTAAAAAATGTGATTCAATCTTTGACTTGTCTGAGAGATGGAACATTGCGATTCATGAGTCCTGTAGCACTGACTTCAGCAGGTGAATAGTTGGTTTCAAGATTCCAGTGTACTACGGTTCAGATGAGAAGCTGCCCAGCTTGCTTCTGCTGACTTGGTTTGCTTCAGCAATCAGGGAGAGATACCTGCAAAAAACTTTGACAGAGGTCTGCTGCTGTATTTGCACTTGCATTGCAGATTGACGCACCCAGAGTAGAATCCCTACATTGCAGGAGGCCATTCAGCCCATCGAGTCTGCACCGACCACAATCCCACCCAGGCCCTATTCCCATAACCCCACATATTTACCCGGCTAATCCCCCTGACACTAGGGTCAATTTAGCATGGCCAATCAACTAAATTCGCCCATCTTTGGACTGTGGGAGGAAACCAACGCACCTGGAGGAAACCCACTCAGACACGGGGAAAATGTGCAAACTCCACACAGATAGTGATCCGAGGCCAGAATTGAACCTTGGTCCCTGGCAGTGCGAGACAGCAGTGCTAACCATTACCATCATGCCACCCTTCAACTTCAAATTCTAAATATGAACTGGTGTGATTAAGATCATGTGCTGTTAAATCCATTCACTCCATAACTGGCACGTTGAGATGAAGGTGGCGAAGGACAGAAAGGAGGGATTCTATGATTCTACGACCGTTTGTGCTGGAGGTGAAACTCAATGAAAAAACAGGCATGGACACCGCCCCCATTAAAGATCTCCAATAGTTTTTGTTGAAGTTAAACTTGAATATTTCTTTGAAGACAATTTTGACAGAAATCCAAGATTATCTTTGGCCATTGGTAGAGTGTAAGGTGTATGTCCATTTTGCATAGTCTGGGCAATGGCAAGGTCCAACCCCACCCCTCTGCATTCATGGAGTCCCACAATGAAAAATCATTCTCCTCACAAGGACACATCACAAAATGGATGTGGGAACCAGTAGCTTTAAATCTTAAATTACAAAGCAAGAATTAGAATACATTGATACAGCCTTGAAAATACTCAAATACGCAGCAGATCTGTCAGGATCTATAGAGAGAGAAAAAACATCGGATAGCATTTTTGAGAGTTATTTTTCTGAGCCCAAACATTACCTGTCCAATTCGTTTCATTCTAAAGATGCTCATGAACCCACCAGTGATTTCCTACTTGTATTTCAGTTTCCAGCCTTTGCAGTTTTTCTTCGTGAAATAGAACCAAAACTTGGAGCTAAACAGTTGCCATTCCAAACCATTTGTAATTATGGAGCAATTCTGAGGAACAACCTTGAATTAAAATGGGAATTTTGCCCACAAATGTAATATTTTTAAAAGCAGGTTTTTAATAGGAACAGAGAGAGATATGATTGATAAGTGGTACTGGGAAGGTAACTCCAGATCATGACTTAAATGCATGAGAATCAAGTTCAAAGTCCAAAAAATTGAAAGCCAATGTTAGAAGAATTTTCTTAACCTGAAGAGAAATCAATACTTAGATTGGTCTTCAAGCTAGAACAGTGGAACTGAAAATCTTAATCCCCGATCCTGTTACATTGAAACAAAAGAACAGCTGGTCAAAGCTTCTCCCCTCCTTGCACAGTAAAACATCTGCACAGCATCATCCTCAACTCCCTTCCCATTTGACATTCCTTCTTGCCTTCCCACAGACCTGCAATCTCGAGAAAAGCCAGAGCAGAGAAAAAAAAAACACCCTACCCTAGTACGAGGAACTCCACTCAAATACTTCAAAGACTATCAACATGCAGTGACTGTAGCACACTGTATTATCCACATATCTTCACAGATTCTTTAGTTTATTTATGAGTCACATGTAAGGCTTCTGTTAACACTGCGATGAAGTTACTGTGAAATTCCCCAAGTCGCCACACTTTGGCGCCTGTTCGGGTCAATGCACCTAACCAGCATGTCTTTCAGAATGTGGGAGGAAACCGGAGCACCCGGAGCAAACCCACATTGCACGTTCTCCCCGCGTCTAACTCCACACAGACAGTGACCCAAGCCGAGAGTCAAACCTAGGTCCCTGGCGCTGTGAGGCAGCAGTGCTCACCATTATGCCACCCATCTGTAATTGTTCAGCGAACTCCTTTCAGGCAGATCTGGACATGCTATCTGCAAATCTTGATTTTTCTGAAGTTCAGCTCAACTTTAGGCCAACAAGTTACAATATTAATCACCGTGGTGAGAAATATATATGAATTTGCATTTGCCAAGATGGTGCATTCGAGTAGAGTTTAATGAAAAGGTCTCTGTCACATCACCTTAAAGCGTAAAGGGGGATTACAGTGGTTTAAAAAATGCATAAATATTTAAAGTAGAGAAGATAAAAGTAAATGTTTACAGTAGAGAAGATAAAGGGCTACAGGGAGAGACTAGGGCTCGAGGATTAATTTTTGAATTGCTCTCACAAGGAACTGACACAGATCCAATGGGCAGGTCTTTCTTCTCAGGGGTGAAAACAAGAGGCACATCTTGCATACAAGTCATTACAGTGGATGCTGTTATCGCCGCAGTGGGGATGATGTACAGGTGCTCTGAACCAGTCTAGCACCATTTGTGAATTTGAATGATCTGCTCTGCAGTTCCCTTGTTCCCTGACATCCCAATTTTCTTCATTGGTGCAGTGCTAGCAAGAAACGTTGGCGAGCAACTTGCATGCTCTTAACTTCTCTGTTTCTGGACGAGTGGTGGGGTTGTAATTAGTGGGTTATAGCTGTGTTGCCAGGAGTTCTTTGGTTGAAGTGCAGAAGGTGATACCTGACATGAGTACATCCAGTAGTTTACTGAAGTCAAGTCATCTTGATGATTCTTACTGCCAGCAAACATGGTTAAAAACAGTCTTTGGATGCAATGGAGCTGTGGTGTTAAATATTTATTGATATTTTGTGTTGCCATTAACATTTGTTTGCCCTGTTATTGAAACCTTTATTGCAGGCTAAGGCTGAGAAAGCATGGGTGTTGTGGTTATCCTTCTTGACATGCTTAAAATTGTTTACATGCAGAGCTAGTAGTTCAGAGAAGCCTTACATTCGAACTGAAAGCATCCTCAAATTTTGCCTCTTGATTATTTTATGAAGCAAACACTTTTCTGCTGTCGTCTTGGAGAATATGTTGATTTGTGCTTGACCAGCAGGTGTCCAGGACATGCGATGTCTTCTTCAAGTCCCCACTTCTCCTGGGGGAGCCCATGCAGTACCCATCAGTGGGCTCATGAACCATGGAAAGCAGGAGGATGAAACTCTGTCCTCGTGAACCACAGGAATTAATTACTGGCTGTATCCCTCTTCCCTAACCTGACTGAAATTCACTAACAGTTTAGTGTTGAGAATTCTCTGTTGTGTATAGATCAATTTTAGGAAGCTTTGCAGGAGTTGAAAATCTTTAACATTAAACTCCAATATGATTTTAATGAACAAAGCTGCAATCTGGCTCTCAAATGATCCAAAGAAAACCCAACAAAATCTATCACCCGTCCACGCACAAATTAACGGAAATGGAGGCAGGTGTTGTGGATTTTGAGTCTATACATGTCAGCTACATTATGTATACTTGAATTATTGTCAATTAGTTTGTGTTTGGAAATATTGATTAAACAGCATATAATATCTTCAGCAGCATTGCTGTTTGAAATGTTAAGAGTATTGTACGTGTGATTTTTAAAATAATTGCAAGCAAGATGGTTGTCCCTATTATGGTCAGCATTTACTGACCATTCCTCATTAGCCTCAAGAAGGTTATGGCCTTGAATGATTGCAATGACTTCTCACCTTACAGGTACTCCCACAGTAATGTTCAGGTGGGAGTTCCAGGATTTTGACCAGGCACCGATGAAGAAACAGCAACCTATTTAAAGTCAGCATGACGTGTGGTGGTAAGGGTGTCCCTATGCGCAGTTTGGGTCCTGCTGTATAGTGTCTCAAAGATTCTACACACTACAGCCAGAGTACACCCATCATGCAAGAAGTGAACACCGATCAAGCAAACTGCCTTGGTGTTGAGCTTCTCGTGTTTTGTGGTAGCTGCTCCTGTCTAGACAAGTAGCAAGTATTCCTCCATCACAATCATCACTTGTATCTTGAACTGAGTATTGGGGTGTACTTCAATTATCCCACATGAAGGATAACAAACAGATGAAATAGGATAAAATAATTCTTGGCAGAATGTAATAAGAGCAGTGATTTGATCTGATTTATTATTGTCACATGTATTAGCATACAGTGAAAAGTATTGTTTCTTGCGCTATACAGACAAAGCATACCGTTCATAGAGAAGGAAGGGAGAGAGTGCAGAATGTAGTGTTACAGTCATAGCTAGGATGTAGAGAAAGATCAGCTTAATGCAAGGTAGGTTCATTAAGAAGTCTGATGGCAGCAGGCAAGAAGCTGTTCTTGAGTTGGTTGGTACGTGACCTCAGACTTTTGTACCTTTTTCCCGATGGAAGAAGATGAGAGTATGTCCAGGGTGAGTGGGGTCCTTGATTATGCTGGCTGCTTTTCTGAGGCAGCGGGAAGTGTAGACAGTATCAATGGGTGGGAGGCTGGTTTGAGTGATGGATTGGGCTTCGTTCATGACCCTTTGTAGTTTCTTGCGGTCTTGGACAGAGCAGGAGCCATACCAAACTGTGATACAACCAGAAAGAATGCTTTCTATCGTGCATCTATAGAAGTTGGTGACAGTTGTATCATACGTGCCAAATTTCCTTGGCACCATTACTTTCATAAAATATCCCAAGATAATCATTGGCCCAAGTTTGTCCAAGGCTACAGTCAGGTTGACAGTTTAGTGGTTCTGGCAGAACTCAAAATAAGCACTGATGAGATGGTTATTGCTGACTAAGTACTACTTGTCAGCAGATCCTGTCACTTACTGGTGGGTGACTTCGATTAAAATTGTCCCTATTGTGTTGAAGGTCTGTGATGAATCCTGCCCAGCCTCAAACAACTTCTCAGGGTTACATGGACTTCCCAAGGCCCACATCCTCCATCCACGTGAGACCGGGTGGTTATGTCACTTGTCAATGAAAACCATAGTCACCAGAGAGAAGCAGCATTCACCAGTAGCTCAAGTACAGATACCAAATAGCTCTTAACCAGTATGGGGTAAGTTTGTTGAAAGAGTTAAGAAGTGTTTAGCATCTGTAGAAATTGAAATTATTTATTACTGCAACTCTATTCTTGAGCTCCTCAGGACCTGTGGTGATCTAAAACTTTTGTTTCCAGAAATCAGTTTGTAAATTGATCTGAATCGGTGAAGCTCAAAAATTGTTTCCAGAATCCAGTTCTTAAAATTGTAACATTAGCTCTGGATGATAATTTTTCTATGCAATATCAGGACAAAATGATCACACAACATATGCTGGATCTGGTACTGGGGAACAAAGTACCAGACAAGTGTTCAATGTGGCAGTGGGGGAGGGCATTTAGCAATAGCGCCCATAACACGGTATGGTTCAAATTTGTTATGGATAAGGAAAAAGATGGCTTTGGATTGGGGGGTGGGGGGGGTGGGTGTGTGGGTGGTGGGGGAGGAAAGAGAAGGCAGATGTCATTAAAATAAGGTAGGATCTGGCCAGATTTGACTGGGAACAGCTCCTTGCGGGTAATTCTACAGCGAAGCAATGGGGAGGGGTGGGGGGCAATTCAAAAAGGAGCTGGGAAAATTACAAGTCCAACATGTACCCTTTAGGAGGAAATGGCTAACCTGGTTCCACTTTTCAAGAAGGGTGGTAGAGACGAACAAGGAAATTACAGACCGGTGAGTCTCCGTCAGTGGTACTGAAACTGTTGGAGAAAATTCTGGAGGAGAGAATCAATATCCACTTGGAAAGGCATGAGCTAATTATGAGAGTCAGCATGGCTTTGTCAGAGGAGGGTCACGCCTGGCAAATGAAACCAAAGGAGGAGGAGCACAAGGACAGTCATGGAAGAGTCATATATAATGAGAATGAAGGAAATATTAAATGAGAATTCAGGATAGAAAATGGGACAAGGAAAGAAAACGCACTTGTGAGGTGCAGTGGTCAATTTGGAAGGTAGCAATCCCTGGTCAGGCTTCACATGTACAAAACTGCTCCTCCTGTTAGTTCATATCTGTGCAGGATTATGGCACTTGAATCTCAAAGTCAGAAAGTTGTGGGTTTGACACATCTCAAGACTTAACCACATACACAATCTGGGCTGTCGTTTGCAACGAGCTCCGCACTTGGTCAAAAGCCTACCTGGGTGAGATGTCACTTTAAAGTGAAACCACAAAGAATCTTGGAAAAGGGTGAGATTGGAAATCTTAGCTGTGGGGGTTGTTCGACCTCTGAGTAGTTAAAATCTGGCCCAAGTTGACACAGGGATTGTCACACACTTTGGTGCGGTACTGGAGGGAGTGCTGCAGTGTCAGAGATGCTGTTTCTTGTACGCAACGTTGAACTGAATTGAGCTTCCACTTACCTTTTTCAGGTAGGCGTACATAGAGCTTGTAGGACTATTGGTGGAGCTG
Organism: Mustelus asterias; assembly: GCF_964213995.1. NCBI lineage: Eukaryota > Metazoa > Chordata > Chondrichthyes > Carcharhiniformes > Triakidae > Mustelus > Mustelus asterias. Next base: position 65,529,544 of record NC_135822.1, on the reverse strand, counting down.
AGTGAGTAGACGCCTTTTAATGGCTCGGCCAAACATACTTCTCACTCAGTTCTGTCATTGTCACGATATGAGCAGTACCTTCAGATTTTTTTCCCCCAAAGACATGTGAAGATGGGAAAACAAAAAGTACGCGTTAAATTACTGCCAAATTGTTTTGAGTAACTAGAATTTTTTTAATTGTGAAATATTTTGGGAAATGCGTCGAATTTTACGTATCAAACTCTTTTAAAAGGTCCCTTTCGTTTCCCCCTCGTCTTCCCAAAAGAGCCTTTGAGAACGCAGCCATGTATCGAAGAACATTTTTTTAAATGTTGACTCACCTCAAGCACAAATTGGTGTTAAAGTTGGAAGGCCTCCCAAAACCAGGGACATTAGCAAATATTGTCGTGTTTGTGCAGAGAAGTTCTCAGCACGATGAGGTGAGGGAAAACTCCTCCCCCCCCCCCCCGTCTTCGAGTTTGTCCTGAAAGAAGTGTCCGTCGGTCGAGCTCCACTTCCTTGGGCGCGCGGCAACAATCTCCAGCCCATCTGGCGTTCCTCATCACACACACACCTGGGAGCTCTGAGTGCACTCCACTCTCCCCCAAAAAAACACTCCCCGCTCACTTACCTCACTCCCATTCCGGCAAAATTGCTGCCCAATTCCCCAAGAAAACGCAGCATCCAAAAGGTACCATCATAAGTGCAACATTTTAGCGTTTTTCGACCCTCAAGACAAAAGGACAAGAAACAAAGTGTCTTGCTTTCAGTCACAGGAAACTAAACATTCACATTGAAACATTTAGGGTAAAACACAATCTGGTCAGGTGTTAAACAATTTTAAACATTGCTTTGGGTTTCTGCCCTTTCATAAACTGCCTTTCAGCACGCGGTGAGACATGGAAAAGTATTTTGAAATGCTTTGCTTACCTCCACACATTTCAATGCGAATTGTTCTGGCGCGAAGTCATCGCTTGCGCATATTGTCACTTTTTGGGGGTGGGGAGGAAGGGGCATAAAAAGTTTCCGACAGAAAGACGCTCATGTTCCTCGAGTTCGTCCGTTGGCAAAGTTTGAAAGTGTTGTGTTTGCTCGGTCAGATTTGAACACCTTTCCCACCTGTCAGTCCACCAACACACCTGTCCCTGATCACCAGGCAGCACACACCTGCCACTGATTGCCCGCTGGCTGCCAATTCAGCCGGCTGTCATAAGAAGCCATGATGTGGAGTTGCTGGCGTTGGACTGGGGTCCGCACTCAAATTGGCACTCACCTGCTGAAGGAGCGGCGCTCCGAAAGCTCGTGCTACCAAATAAACCTGTTGGACTTTAACCTGGTGTTGTGAGACTACTTACTGTCAGAGGAGAAGGGGAGGGACCATCCTGAGTCTGGAGGTGCAATTCAAATACCTGAACTGGCTGCCAGCTGGGCATGTGAGATTGGTGCGGGAATGAACTCTGAAGTAAAGGGTCAGTATTCTCGATTTAGGCTGATGCTGTTTTGTGGAACATATGCACAAGTACCTGATCCCTGGGATCCCCTTGCACTCTGATAAGATGAAAAAGATTAAAGGAATTGGATGAACAGGCCATACAACCCCTTGACCATGTTTCACCATTCTCTGAGACCATAGCCTGTCCTGTACATCAACTCCATTTTCCTTGTCTGTCCCCCACCTCTTGATTCCACTTTGTGCCTGTCAAGATCTTTCTTTTGATGGATGTTGAAAGGCAGAGAGAATAAAGAATTGTAGCATAAGACACCTGGATCTTGGATCACTTGGATCAGGAAACGGACCGCACAGAATGGCAGATGTGCCCCATGGTGTCTGCACCATCATGCTGAATGAACAACTCATCTAGTTCAATTTTTCCAGCTTCTCACTGACACATGTTCTTTCAACAAATGGTTTAATTCCCTTTTGAATGCTTCAATTCAATCAGCTACCACCACACACTGAGGCAGTGCATTCCAGACCCTAACCATTCATTGCGTAAAAAAGTTTTTTCCTCATATCACTTTTGCTTCTTGTACTGATTACTTTCAATCTGTGCCCTCTCGTTCTCAATTATTTCACATGTGCCAACAGTTTCTCCCGATCAACTCTGTCCAGACCACTCATGATTCTGAATTCTCTATCAAATCTCCTCTCAGCCTTCTTTTCTCCAAGCAAAACTGTCCAAACTTCTCTAAACTATTTTCACAACTGAAGTTCCTCATCGCTGAAACCATTCTCATGAATCTTCCCTGGACGATCTCCAATGCCTTCACGTCTTTCCTCAAGTGCAAAACTGGATGAAATACTGAAGCTTAAGTTCAACATATTTTCCATGTTTGTGTACTCTATGCCCCTATTAATAAAACCCTTCACTGACAGTTCCCTCACGCTGTCCTGCCACCTTCAATCATGATTTGCAACCCCTACCTTATTCCGTCTCCATGTTCCTTCTGCCAAAATGAATCACTTCACATTTCTTTGCGCTGAACGTCATCTGGCACCTGTCCACCGATTCCTCTAATCTGTCTATGTCCTTCTGCAGTTCTACACGATGCTCCTCACAGTTTACATTGCTTCCAAGTTTTGTTTCACCCGCAAACTTTGGAATTGTGCCCTGTGGACCAAGATGAACTCCACTACAACCCTCCCAACAGCCCAAAAAAAACCTCCAAAAAAACTCTGTCTCCTGCCACTCAATCAATTCCATCTCCACGTTGCTGCTGCCCGTTTTGTTCCATCAGCTATAACTTTATTCACAAGTCTGTTGTGTGGCATTGTATCAAAAGCTTTTTGGAAATCCATGTGCACCACATCAGCAGTGCTCTCATCAACCTTCTCTATCACTTCTTCAAAATACTCCAGCAAGGTAGTTAACGTGATTTTCCCTTAACAAATCCAGACCAGCTTTACTTAATTAACCATGTGACTATTAAATTTGTCCCTAAATATTGTTTCTGGATGTTTCTCCATCACTGAAATTACGCTAACTGACCTGTAGTTGCTGTGTTTATCCTTACAGCCTTTTTTAAACGAAGATGGAACATTTATAATTCTCCAGTCTCCGGGAACCACTCGAGTAGAAGGAAGACTGAAAATTAATGGTCAGTACCTCTGCAACTTCAATTCCCTGCGCTTGGTTGTCTTGCAGCAGTGCGACTGCGCCACCATGACATCCAAGTACAGATAACCTATCCAGTGCCCTTCCTTTTCAGTTTTAAACCCTTTTAATGTCTGAATTAGCTCCTCTCTTACCATGGCCGAGGTGGCATCTTCTTCCTTGATAAAAACAGATGCAAGGATTCATTTAATATCTCAGCTATGCCATGTGTAAATTCTCTTTTCAATCCCACATGCTACCCATTTACTACTTACATGGCTATAGAAAAGTTTAGGATTCCCTTTTCAGTTGGCTGCCAGGCTCTTTCCATTCTCTCTCTCTTCTCCACCTGCCTCTGAACCTTCTCTATTCAGTCTGCTTCTCAACTGTAGTTTCTATCTGAAACCTGTCAAAAGCATACTTTTGCTCTTTGTCTTACTATCTATCTCCTTTGTCATCCAGGCAGCTCTGGATTTTTCCTCTTTGAGGGAAAATATCTCCACTGTGTCAGAATTACCTCTTCTTTGAAGTTAGCATATCGATCAGCTACCATTATTTCTGTCAACTTTTGACTCCAACTTATTCAGCCCAAATCTGTTCTTAAGTTGAATTTTATTTATTTATTGTCACATGTAGGTTTACATTAACACTGCAATGAAGTTACTGTGAAAATCTCCCAGACGTCACACTCCAGGGTCTGTTCAGGTACACTGAAGGAGAATTTATTATGGCCAATGCACCTGACCTGCGCGTCTTTCAGACTATGGGAGGAAACCCGAGCACCCGGAGGAAACCCACGCAGACAAAGGGAGAACATACAGGCTCCACACAGGTAGTGACCCAAGCCAGGAATCGAACCCGGGTCCCTGGCGTTATGAGGCAGCAGTGCTAACAACTGTGCCATCGTGCCGCCCAGATTATCCCAGAATCAAAATCATCAAATATTTGCAGTGCAGAAGCTGGTCATTCGGCCAACCGAGTCTGCACTGGCTCTCAGAAAGAGTATTCTATCTAGTCCCACTTCCCTGTCTTATCCCTGAAACCTTGCACATTCTTTATTTTCAGATTGCAATCCCTGTTGAACACATTGATTGAACTTGCCCCCAGGAAGTTTGTTCCAGATTCCAACCACCCTTTGGGTTAAAACAGGTCTCCTCACATCACCTTTACTCCCAGTACTCCAGATGAAGTTAAAATGAGCTTCCTTCCTCGTTGGACTGCAAACATACTGAAGAAAATTCTCCTGAACACATAAGGAATTCATCACCCTCTCTGAACTTTATCTGAATATAGACTGGAATAGTAGAAGTGTAAAGATCCGCCATTATAACACCTCTATAATTCTTGCACCTCCCTGTAATTTCTTTGCAAATTTGTTCCTCTACATCCTTCACACTGGTTGGCAATTTAGAGACTACACCAAGCAATGTAATGGCACTTTTTTTGTTCCTGGGCTCTGGTCCTTGACCCCGGTTTATCCAGCACTGCAATGCTCTCAATCAATACTGCCATCTCTCTTCTTTTTCTCCCTTTCCTGATCACCTTATATTCAGGAATTTTTAATACCTAGTTCTGCCCTCTATTATAGCGACATCATATTTTCACATGACAATCCACGCCTATAACTCAGCAGTCTTATTTACCACACAAAGTGCATTCACATGCATACATAGTAATGCTAATTTTGACTCTAATTACTTTCTCCTTTACTTGACCCCACCTTTCAACTTTTTATTCTCCACTCGAGGTGCTATCTCTCTCTGTCAAAAATCTGTCCATCTTGGTATTTCTCTCTAATATTATTTCCTAGTCCCCACATCCCTGCTGAGTTAGTTTAAAACCTCCCCAACAGCACCAACAAAACACCCTACAAGGAACTCAGTATGGGTTCTGTTCAGGTGCAACCTGTCCAGCCTGTATGTGTCCCACAGGTATGATGGGAATATAAAATGGCTGGATGATACACTGACACTAGCTTTAGACTAACACCACAACTGAAATTTCTTTAACCATGCATTAACTGTAAGGGAGGTTGGACAGCGCTGAATGACCATCGCAGAAGGATTGGTATAATTACAATGCAAGGCAAGAAGGTCAACAATTGTGGATCCCTTGTTTGTATTAACTTGGTAGATCTTAGTGTTGCATCAGGGACATTGCATTTTTCCTTTGTGTTCCTGAGTAAGGGAGGAGAAGAACCAAATAGTTTTGTTCCAATTTATCAGCATCAAATAGCGCCTTCAACAAAATGACCATGTATGGACCTCAGTGAGGATTAATATTAAATGTGAGGTGATGCCTATATAGCTCAATGATTGGGATCAGTAGTGCAAAATGCTGGCTTAGGATGAGGTTCAGGGAGTGGAAAATCACCAAAGGGCAGTTGGAATACACATAATTGTACCACAGTACATATACTTGAAGGTAACAAGAAACATGAGAACAGAGAAGAAAACAATATTTTTTTAATTAATGCTTGTACTTGGTATTTTCACAAGAGTATAAAAAAAACTAATTTACTTGACCCAGCTCTCCATGTCTTGAAAGATTTCTCTTGGAATGTAGGAATGTTTATTTTGCTGTTTCTATAATCTTGAACATTTTTATTAACAAGATTCTCAAGTGAATTCCTGCTCTTCTCAGTAATATAAAAAACTCATGTGAAACTCTTTTGAGAAATCTCAACAAGCAGAGATCGAGATTGAGGCTATTGATGCTGGGTCAGTTTTAATTTTAAATCTGAGGTTGATTTTTTTTTGTTAACCAAACATATTAAGCAAAATGGGCCACGATTTTATCGGCTTGCCCTGCCCATCTGGTAAAATCACGCTCGGCACAACATCGTGGGCCGAAGAGCCTGTTCTGTGCTGTACTGTTCTATGTTCTATGATTACGCACGATTCCTCGGCTTTTGCCATCTTATCGACACCGGATTTCCAGCACGGTCAACCTCTCGCCCATTTCCAGCAAGTGACTGAATAAATTATTTAACTTTGTTTAAGTAGTGTTTTGCACGTGTTTAGTGAGCCGGGATTTGCATTCTAATCAATATTCTGTAACTTGATTTTGTGTCTCTGTGCCCTGTTTGAGAGCAGATTTCCACTCCACCTGACGAAGGAGCAGCGCTCCGAAAGCTAAAGGTATTTGCTACCAAATAAATCTGTTGGACTTTAACCTGGTGTTGTTAAAACTCTTCCTGTGTAGTAGCTAGAAACAGTGTAGCCCATTTCAAGCACTATGTGCACAAAATTAGGAGTAAAAACTCACCCAGCAAAAGGGATCTGCAACTCTCCCATTTTCACGCGAGCTGGACACTTAGAACTTTTCTTGTAAAATTCCACCCATAGTGTTCAGCCATGATCCGATTGAATGGCAGAACAGGCTCATGGGGATCCTCTTCCTAGGTTCTTACGAACACAGAACAGTCCTAAGGACGGCATCTCTGACCATGCAGCATTCCCTCAGTCCTATACCTTAGAGTTAGGCTAGGTGAAGAGCTCAGTCCACTGGAGTTAGCAGGAGTGAGAGTCACTACTGATGGAACCGATTAGGGTATAATAGAAAATAGTGTGTCAAACCTTTCCAAAGCAATGGCAATCTTTCTTCTGAATAAACAGCTCCAAAGGGATTACAGTTTTCTTTTTAATGGACTCGTTGCTCAAAATTGGTGCATACATTTAAATATGGGGTGACTTCTGCCTCAATTGTAATTGTGGAGCTAATTTTTGAAAAGAACGATGACAAGGCAATCAGTGCAAAAGATGAATGACGTCAAAATGAAAACCAATTGGCCTCAACAAATAACAAACAAATATGGAATATTTCCATTCTATTTTGCTGCACTGATGTAATCATAAGAAAGCTATCTTTGTTTCCTCCTTGTCCTTCTGCGCTGTGACTTATTTAGCTGCACTCCCTCTCTCCTGCGATTTTAATAATGAACTGCTTCAAACTAATTGCTTTTTGTAGCTGCTGGAATTGAAAAGGTGGCAACAACATGAATAACAACAATTTATATTATCTACATGCATATGGGCACTGCTTCAACAAATATTCACTCCATCCACCCCTAATGCACAGTGGCAGCGGTGTGTACCATCTACAAGGTGCACTGCAGGAACTCACCAAAGTTCCTTCCAAACCCACGACCACCAGCACCTAGAAGGTCAAGGACAGCAGATCATAGAATCATACAGTGCAGAAGTGGCCCTTCGGTCCATCAAGTCTGCACGACACATTAGAAACACTTGGACTCCCACCTAATCCCATTGACCAGCACTTGGCCCATAGCCTTGGATGTTATGATGTGCCAAGTGCTCATCCAGATACTTTTTAAAGGATGAGGGGCAACCTGCCCCTACCACTCTCCCAGGCAGTGTAATCCAGACCATCACCACCCTCTGGGTAAAATGGTTTTTCCTCACATTCCCCCCTAAACCTCCTGCCCCTCAACTTGACCCTCTGTTCCCTCGTGATTGACCCTTCAACTAAGGGGAACAGATGTTCCTTATCCACTCTGTCCATGTCTCTCATAATCTTGTATACCTCGATCAGGTCACCCCTCAGTTTTCTCTGTTCCAATGAAAACAACCCAAGTCTTCCCAATCTCTCTTCATTACATAAATGTTCCATCCCAGGCAGCATCCTGGTGAATCTCCTCTGCACCCCCTCCAGCGCATTCACATTCTTCCTGTAATGTGGCGACCAGAACTGCACACAGTGCTCCAGCTGTGGCCTCACCAAAGTTCTATACAACTCCAACATGACTTCCCTGCTTTTGTAATCTATGCCTCACTTGAAATGTATGGAACACCAACCCCTCCGAGTCACACACCATCCTGAATAGGAACAATATTGCCATTTCTTCACTATTAGTGGGTCAAAATCCTGGAATTCCCTCCCTATTAGTACTGTAAATGTACCTACACCATATGGACCACAGCTGTTCAAGAAACTGGCTCAGCATCAGTTTCTCAAGGGCAATTAGGGATGGGCAATAAATGCTGGCGTCACCAGCAATGCCCACATCCTATGAATTAATTTTTTTTTTAAATCAGTGTCTAACAATTATTCCCCTTTCAAATCCTTTCCTAATCTGTATCAAGATCAGTCTTCCAATTCCCAGAGAGCTCCTACATAGATTCAATACAAGTTCGAAAGAACTTTAGTGCTTTTCAATTCTAGAAAATGAACCTCAGTTCCATGTTTGCTTTTTCTTAATGGATTTATTGACTTAGGTCATTGCTTTTAGTGGTGGACCTGTTTCCTCTGTTCACCTCCTACTTCACCATTCATTTTCCAGAAAGCATGTGGCCTCCTTATTCATTCTGTTCATTTTTATTTCTGAATGCAACTCATTGCTGGCTGAAAAGCCTTGAGTTTGTAATGGTGTAATTGTACAGCTGGCTGTTGAAATGATTGAACCAAACAATACCATCACCTCAGCTCACATCGAGTGCTTGCAGAGCCTATGTCATGCTGACCTTGGTTGCAATTTCTCCAAAAGAAACAGAAAAACATTCAGATGGAAATTAAATAGAAAAGAGATAGAATGACGACACTCTTTGATAGAACAGGGTACAGGGAGAAATACACAGCTTTGGTGGAGCAGTCAAGGAATGTAGGGCGATAAATTAGAAATCATCATAGAAGCCCTACAGTGCAGAAGGAGGCCATTCGGCCCATCGAGTCTGCACCGACCACAATCCCACCCAGGCCCTACCCCCACATATTTACCCACTAATCCCTCTAACCTACAAATCTCAGGACTCTACGGGGCAATTTATAACCTGGCCAATCAACCTAACTCGCACATCTTTGGACTGTGGGAGGAAACCGGAGCACCCGGAGGAAGCCCACGCAGACACGAGGAGAATGTGCAAACTCCACACAGACAGTGACCCGAGCCGGGAATCGAACCCGGGACCCTGGAGCTGTGAAGCAGCAGTGCTAACCACTGTGCTACCGTGCCGCCCTAATTGATTATCCCCAAAACATCCAGGGAGCATGCCAACTTTCCATACCAGATTATTATTATTACTGCATTTAACCAGAGCTCATCAAACTGTTTAATGGTTGCATGCACCATCAAGGTATCCAATACAGTTGTCAACTCACACTTCTTAAAACTGTCCTGCACCTCTGAAAGGGGAAGTGAATTGTAACTGCAGTAGGCACTGGGCATCATTCTGCAACTGATTCTGCACCTTGGAAAGCAAGATCAATGGTTAATCATTGGAGGGAGTGAACCGCCAGTTTTTTGTACGCTGCACATTGGAAGTCTTGAAGGAGTAGGTGGAAGAAAGGAGAGATGCCCTTTATCCACAGGGGCAGGAGGATCTCCATGGACATGAAACACAGATACTGGGTCCAGATGGCCATGGAGGTCAGTGTCAGCAGTCAATTCCTGAGGGACTGGATGCAGTACTAAAAAACTAATGAGATTGGTTAAAGTCAGTGAATGTATCTTCAAATGACATTGTCTACCAACTGCACCACTATTCTCAGGCACGACTCATAACGATCACTCCACCTCCATTACTCACACCTACCAGTAATATCCGGCAGGACCTCTGATGTACATAAGCTCAAATTCCCTCACACAATTTGCGGTGCTGCAAGCGTCATACCCATAACTCACAGCTTGCACACTCTACCAGCTATTCAACTGTGACAGCCACATTACTCAAAACACATCGTACCACACCCAATGATACTCTCTTACAGGACCAGATGGCACACAAATGGAGGCACCAAGATCTCACTGGAAGGGATGAGCTGCCAGTGCACCTTCATGGACATGTTGATGCCCATTATGAGAAGGGCCATTGCTGAGGTCATGTCCAAACAGCAGGGCTGAAGCCATCGAAGAGAGGATATCCGCAAGTCTAATCCGTCTTCCCTCATTCCACTTCCCCCTCAAGTCTGTTCTGACTGAGAAGCTGATCAGGAAAACAAGTATTTCATACTTTCTCCCCCCCCATCATTCACCATGATCCTAATCTTGTGTCTTTTCTCCTTTCAAATACCCAAGAACTGCAACCTGCCCAGTCGGTGGAAAGCATGGCAGTGGGGATGAAGACATGCTGCCACTCACTTGCAAACTGGCAGCTCAGATACCGACACTGTGAAAATCTTTGTTGATAGCATGTTACCACACACAGGCAACATTGTTCAGATAGAAGCTCACCACAGGACTCAGATGATGACGTATTTGGCACGTGCTACAGAAAAGGACTGATGGGTGCACACACTCAAATACTCGGTGGATTGGTAAATACCAGAAAGCATGTAGGAGTCATGCACCAATTGGATGCAGGGTTTTGTACACAAACATGAAGCCCATACATCAGCATACCTGTTTTGCCAGTTATACATGTGTGCGTGCGTGTGCGTGTTTGGAATAAGCTGTAGCTTTAATCTTTAAGGTTAGCTGATTTTTTTATTTGTGAGTTGAGAAAGGTGAAACATGAGTTTTACTTTGAGGGGAATCAGCAAGTGTGGAGCTTTGCTTATATAGATGCATTTTAAATTAAGTTTAAAGAAAAAGCCACAGGGACGTAGCATAAACAGAGAAGCAGTTTGATTTCAGTTTGTAGGATCACTCCACACAAACTGTCTAAGCAGACAGGACAGGAGCTGCAGAGAGCAGACTTCCCAAAAGGACAAAGAGAAAAAGTCCCAAAACCAGGGAGCGGGACAAGAAAAGGCCACACGACAACAGTTAAACCTAAGGACAAAGACAGGAATCTGGAACAGAACCTAATCAGTTAAAGTAAAAAGCAGAGGAAAAGGCTCTGAATTACAGAGAGAAAGCTGTGGGGTGCAGAATCAAGGCAAAGTGGGCTTGTGAGAAACCAGAAGATCCAAGGAAATGGCCAAAGGTTTGTGACTCTTTTATAATGGCCGTGTGGAGCAGTGGTGTTCCAGTGGTATGGCTGAATATCTGAGAGAGTGTGTGGAAGACAAAGCTTGAATGCTCATTGCGATCCTTATGGAAGAGATCCAAGTGAAAGCATCGCTGGGGGAAGATTTCGAGTACCTGAGCTTTGAGATTGGAAAACCTCTGGAAAAAGACAGAGTTCAATGAGACTAGTTGTTCATGGGAGTTTGTTGGGAGTTTATGAGAGATCCATAGAAGTTGCTTGGATGGCATCTGTCACTTGGTTTCAGAGTGTGGTGTATCTGACCATAGGTCACTTATTGGTTTACACGAACTGTATCTGAACTGTAAACGTCTATAGTATAAGATTTTGTAACTTGCATTATCCTTACAAATCTGTATATATCTGTAAAGGTACAGTTGTGGGTGAAGTGGTGTAATAAAGTTCATATTTTCTTCTTTAATAAATGTTTTATTCTTTTGTTAAAAGCTCATCAGCAGCCTCCATGACTTTGTGACACAGGCAAGATTTGAAATCTGATAGACTTGGTCCTGAGGTTTTTTTTAAGTTTATTTATTAGTGACACAATTAGGTTTACATTAGCACTGCAATAAAGTTATCCCCTCGTTGCCACACTCCAGCACCCGTTTGGAGAATTTAGCACAGCCAATGCACCTAACCAGCACGTCTCTCAGAATGTGGTAGGAAACCCACACAGACACGGGGAGAAGGTGCAGATTCCACACTGACAGTGACCCAAGCCAGGAAACGAACCCAGGTCCCTGGCGCTGTGAGGCAGCAGTGCCGCCCCGATTGCTATCAATTGGGAGCGCTTCATTCCAGAATTGTGTGTACATGCTACAGACAGCATTCTAAACTTTATGGGGCCTGATAACACCCAAACAATGGGTGCTCTCAAGTTCAATTCTGACCCCCTCCAAAAACTTAAGAAACATGGAGATTTAATATATACAGAAATTGGCTACATCTCTCAGAATGTCACACATTATTACATTTACAGTCCAACATTACTCTGGTGCTTTGCTTAGCTTTATGAAAACAGCATAGCAGCCAGAGCTTTCACAGCAGGATCCCATGAAGAATGAGATGAGTGACTGGGTATCTCTGTTGTTATTTTAGGATATTTAATGGAGGCATCAATTTAGCTGAGGACACCAGAAGAACTGCTGATTATTCTTTGGACATGATTAAGAAATCTTCATTATCCATCTGAACCACAAGGGACCTCCATTCAGACTTAGAAGATCGTAACGCAAGATCACTTCAAAGAAAACTTGACAAGGCTACCTACCTAGACTAGCGCTGATTCAATCTCACAAATTCTGACCTGGAGGTGACAATGCTTCCAACTGGATCAACTTGACATGAAACATAAGAAAACAAAAACAAATGAGAGAAAGCTGTGCAGACAAAATAATGGACACGATGCAATTAAGGGAACCGAGCCTGGAAATCACCATATTTTTCTCAGGAACCAATTTGCTATGAAGATGTGTGTCACAAGCTTTCATATTGGACTTATTTACCCAGCTGGTTTGCATTGAAACCACAATACTGGATATATAATATTCTGGCAAACTTGATGATTAATGGCTTCTTGGGAGAAAACTCATTGCAAAATCATTCACTTCCAATATTTCTCTCGGGTCCAACATTGCCAGCAATTGCTTAATTATTTCAAAGTCTGCAAAAATAATTCAAAAGCAATTATATTTTAATACTGTTTTAAGTTCTGGCTGGTGTAAATTAACCTTCATTGACTGGTAAATTCAATCAACTGCAATGATCTCTTTTAATGAAAGGATACAGCATGTGATTAGCCACATTTTCTATTTTCCATCTGAAAACATCATAAATTCAAACAGCTGTTGGGAAGTTCTCAGACTTGCACATCTGGATTTCACAACACAACAGGAGGTACCACATTTCTGGAATGTTTATTGTTGCACTGCAGAGCAATGATAGGAGATTTTATACTGCAGGTGAAGTTAATGTTTCATGATGTTACAAAGCAAGGGGTGTTAAACTTTATGACAGTATTACACTCCAAATACAATATACTTTACATACTGGGATACCACAAAACTCTTCTCCGGTCCCAGCTGGAGATGGTTACAGAATAAATGCGATTATGAAACATGCATTCTGACAATGCCCAGTTAGGGGTATGTGAATGATATCTGATTAGGTAACACCAGAAGGTTGAAGTGCCAGTGACTGTTGTGTACAAGCACCTTCTGTGGATATTGAATGGTGACAGGATCATTCGTGGCAGTGATGCCTGCCACATTCAAGTAGGCAACCTCTCTGGATTTTCCGTTCCCCACCTAAGTGTGCTGCAAGCCAAGCTCTGCAGTTAAGCTTTCCAGAAGTCATCAGGTAGGGTTTCCTGGCCAAAATGTCAGTGGTTCACACTTTGAAGCCCCAGCAGAAGCAAACATGCTCCTTCAGGGTCCGAATTTCGAGGTCTGTGACCAAAGTGCCAGCCATTTGACGCCAGCTTGCAAACTTTTTGCAGGAATTTGCACTTGAACTTAGTGTAATTTAAATGGCATGACATGCTCTATAGGACACCTGGGACCTGAGCAGACAGGGCAAGAAACTGGATTTCTTGATCAAATCAGATTTAAGGTTTCTTACTGAGCAGCACAGTCTGAATCAGGAAGTGTCAGTTAGACTATTTAATTCGATTCAAATCAGGTGCAGGAAGCAAAATAAACAGAGGGAAAGGAAGAACCCCAAATTTATTTCTGTTTTATAAAAATCTACAACGATAATAAAAGTTTTGAGGAACGAGATTCCGTATTTGCAGAAGTCCATTTTCAGAACCAGAGAGTTACCATGCCTCTTCTTTCTGGTAGATTCAGTGGGTATGCATCATCGAACTATTGCACCTTCCTACTGTTCCATGTGCTCAATTGCCGACTCGCTTGGCAAGATTCCAGGATGGCACAACTTGCGAAGATAAAAGATAATTCGGAGCAATTTCCTGATTGACACTTTTACCTGTTCATGTGCGGTCACGGGAAGCCACTGTAGAATTTAGCTTTCACAATGAGGAGGACTGATGGCAGAGTTAAACATATTCTCAGGGGAAAAAAATACATTTTTCAACTTTGACTGCAACTCAGAAAAGCTATAAAACATCTGACAGGAGTGACTGAGGCATTCCACCCTGCCTTTGAGATTATGTGGTCTCTCAATCTTGAAATATTCTCACAATAAATTATTCACTTAACTTTGTCAGGGGGAAAACAGAACACAAAGATGCCTGATGCCAGCAAAAAATTGTCAGTTTGAATAAAAGCTGCAAAGGAATCAGGACCGCCATATTGTGTAATCATAGAATCCCTACAGTACAGAAGGAGGCCATTCAGCCCATTGAGTCCGCACCAACTCTCCAATAGAGCATCCCACCCACATATCCCCGTTACCTCAACTTACCCCACTGAACCCCCTAACCCACACATCTTGGTACACTAAGGGGCAATTTAGCATCCACCTAACCACACATCTTTGGACTGTGGGAGGAAACCAGAGCACCCGGAGGAAACACATGCAGATACAGGCAAAACGTGCAAACTCCACACAGACAGTCACCCAAGGCTGAAATTGAACCCAGGTCCCAGCGCTGTGAGGCAGTTGTGCTAACCACTGTGCCACGGTGCCGCCCCTTTTTTTTAAAGAGATCAGCATTGTTTGCTAATCCCAATCACTGTCCAACACCTGATGAGCTGGAGCGAAGGCAAATCATTTCCTCAGTAGAAGATAGACTGTAGAGCTCCCTCTACATTACTTTGACAGTGTGTACCCCCACTTTATACCCAGTGTCAGCATCGAGCACTCCCAGGACAGGTACAGCATGGGTCAGATCCAGTGTAGAGCTCCCTCTACATTACCCTGAAAGTGTGTGCCCGTCAATTTATACCCAGTGTCAACATCAAATGTTCCCAGGACACATACAGCAACGTTAGATGCATTAAAAATTGTAATAAATTGGTAATAATTTGTGATAATAAATAATTTCAATTTTGTATGTCCGTCTTTTTTTTTCTGTGACTTAATTTAAATATTCTTCTGTGGGATGTGAGCATCCCTGACTAGACCAGCACCTGTTTCTCATCCTGAGTTGCTTTTAAAAAGGGTCACCTCCTTGAATTGCTTCAGTGCAGGTGGTGGCGCCACACCTGCACTATTATTAGGAGTTCCAGGTTTTTGACCCAGTGACAAGGAACAAGTTCTAAGTCCAGTTTGTGTTTGACTTGGAGGGGAACTTGCAGGTGGTGGTGTTCCTAAAGAATCTGCTGCCCTTGTCCTTCTAGGTGGCAGAGGTGAGGATTTTGAAAGATTCTGTCAAAGGCTGTCTTTTGTATGAATAAATTCATATTGTGCATATGCGAACTGTGGCAGCAGTTGAACAAAGCACTACAATAGAAGAACAGAAGCAAGCCTTGCCTTGCACAGATCAATTTCCAAGCTCATGTCAGATCTGTCATGAGGGAGATGGTGCTGAGCAGAGGTATTGGATTTGCATTAGCGTGGTCAAGAAAGACCTGGTATATATGCAAGACCTTATCGTACCTCCGAGCTTAAAGGTGACAGTCAATTTGCACACAGTATGGTTACATAAACAAATTGATAAACTGGTGGTGTTGTTTGAAGTGGAAATGTTGGTCAGAGCACTGGGATAAACTCTTTCTTCATCTTTGATTCGTGCCATGGGATTTCAGCAACCATGACATTAATATTAATAAAGTGCCTTATTGCATGTTCAAGAAATTCCAACGTAACAGACAAAGCAACAGCCACTTTCGACTCAGCAAGGTTTCACCTGATAAACGAAAGAGCAGATATTGTTGGTTGAAGGAAAAAATGTTGGCAAAGAAATGTGCATCAGAAGTTATATAACATTTAATGAATCAGCCTAATGACTCATCATAAGATATGGGAGCAGCTCAAAAGGCCTGTTGAATTTACTCTGCTATTCAGTAACATGGCTGACCTCTCTTCACAGCACTGTTCCCATTTTCCTCAAATCTTGTACAGTCCAAAAAAAATCTATTATCCCCTGAATATGCTCAGGAGAGCATCCACAGCTTTCTCAGATAGAGAATTCAAAATGACAGCAGTATCGAGTGGAGGGGAACTGGAGGAGAACTCAGCTTTCATTATGCACGCAAATCCAGTGTGATACTTGAATCCACAATCTTCTGGCCCAGCGGGAAAGTGGTGTCAGGTGCAGGTGTGGCGCCACCACCTGCACTGAAGCAATTCAAGGAGGTGACCCTTTTTAAAAGCAACTCGGGATGAGAAACAGATGCTGGTCTAGTCAGGGATGCTCACGTCCCACAGAAGAATATTTAAATTAAGTCACAGAAAAAAAAAGACGGACATACAAAATTGAAATTATTTATTATCACAAATTATTACCAATTTATTACAATTTTTAATGCATCTAACCTTGCTGTATGTGTCCTGGGAACATTTGATGTTGACACTGGCTGAGCTGGGGAAGAGGGCTGATTCACTCAACAATCTTGTCACTGTTGTTAATGTTAAGTCAATTATCTGATTAAGGTTAAGGATAAATAGGTTGCGGGCATTGATTGATTAACCTGTTTTTTGAGCATACCTGAAAGGGGTCTCCAGCAATGGCAGGGGAGGGAGGAAGATCAGCTTGCAATTCATTGTGATTTTATGAGCATTAAAAAGTCTGCCATTACTCTGTCACAGAGACAATGGTTCTTCCAGTCTTTTTATTGTCCGCCCCCTTGTCAACATGTAACCCTCACAGTTGAAACTTTGCCCTCAATGTTTTGTGAATCTGAAAGCTGGCAAGGAATTAATTTTGAGTGACTGCAGATTTCAGAAAATAAACATAAATGTAAAGTTGGAAGATCTTCCTAAGAAACTGAGAAAACCCAGCTCAGGAAAATCATCCAACGGTGACACTATAATGTGAATAAATGTGAGGTTATCGATTTCAGTAGCAAAAACAGGAAGGTGGATTATTATCTGAATGGCTATACATTGAGAGGGGGGAATGTACAGAGAGACAAGGGTGTCCTTGAACCAGTCGCTGAAGGCAAGCATACAGGTGCAGCAGGGGGCAAAGAAGGCAAATCGTATGTTGGCCTTCATAGCGAGAGGAGTCGAATACAAGAGGAGGGATGTCTTGCTCCAGTTACAGTAAGAGTTTTAACAACACCAGGTTAAAGTCCAACAGGTTTATTTGGTAGCAAATGCCATTAGCTTTCGGAGCGCTGCCCCTTCGTCAGATGGAGTGGATATCTGCTCTCAAACAGGGCATACAGAGACACAGAATACTGATTAGAATGCGAATCTCTACAGCCAACCAGGTCTTAAACATACAGACAATGGTGAGTGGAGGGAGCATTAAGCACAGGTTAAAGAGATGTGTATAGTCTCCAGACAGGACAGCCAGTGAGATTCTGCAAGTCCAGGAGGCAAGCTGTGGGGATCTTCGGGTAAGCGTTCTCCAAAGCGGCCTTCACGACACACGACAGCGCAGTCACTGAGCAGAAACTGATAGCCAAGTTCTGCACATGTGAGGGCGGCCTAAACCAGGATCTTGGGTGTATGTCACACTATCTGTAACCCCCTGGCTGGTAGAGATTCGCATTCTAATCAGTATTCTGTAACTTGATTTTGTGTCTCTGTATGCCCTGTTTGAGAGCAGATATCCACTCCATCTGACAAAGGGGCAGCGCTCCAAAAGCTAATGGCATTTTCTACCAAATAAACCTGTTGGACTTTAACCTGGTGTTGTTAAAACTCTTACTGTGTTTACCCCAGTCCAACGCCGGCATCTCCACATCATTGCTCCAGTTACACAGGGCCTTGGTGAGGCCACACCTGGAATACTGTGTGCAGTTTTGGTCTCCATATCTGAGGAAGGATGTTATTGCGACAGACGGAGTGCCGCAGAGGTTTACCAGACTGATTCCTGGCATGGTGGGACTGGCATACGAATCGATTAAGATTATATTCACTGTAGTTCAGAAGAATGAGGGACGATCTCATTGAAACGTATAAAATTCTAACAGGACGAGACAGGGGAAATGCAGGGAGAATGTTCCCGATGGTGGGGGAGTCCAGAACCAGGGGTCATAGTCTAAGGATACCGGGTAATTGAGGACTGAGATGAGGAGAAATTTATTCACCCATAGAGAGTGGTAAGCCTGTGGAATTCTCTACCACAGAAAGAAGTTGAGGCCAAAACATTGTGTGTTCTCAAGAAGGAGTTAGATATCGTATTTGGGGTGAAGGAGATCAAAGGGTAAAGGGGGCATCCTGATGAAGGGGCATCCAGATTCGAAATGCTGACTCTATTCTCTCCCACAGATGCTGTCAGACCTGCTGAGATTTTCCAGCATTTTCTGTTTTTGTTTCAGATTCCAGCATCCACAGTATTTTGCTTTTATCAGTGGGAAGGCCGAGTTGGATGATCAGCCATGATCATAATAAATAGCAGAGCAGCTCAAAGGGATGAATGGTCTATACTGGAAATCAGTATTAGTAGAAAAATGGTGTTGGAGAAATTGATGTGATTGAAGGCCAATAAATCCCCAGGGCCTGATAGTCTATGTCCCAGAGTACTTAAGAAAGTGACCCTAGAAATAGTGGACACATTGGTGATCATCTTCCAAGAGTCTATAGACTCTGAAACAGTTCCTAACGATTGGACAATGGCTAATTTAACCCACTATTTAAAAAGGAATGTAGAGGGAAAACAGGAAATTATAGACCAGTCAGCCTGATTTCAGTAGTGGGGAAAATTCTACAGTCTGTTATCAAAGATTTTGCAGCAGAGCACTTGGTAAAAGTGGTAGAATCAGACACAATCAACATGAGTTTATGAAAGTGAAACTATTTTCTATGTTTCTATGACACACCCACCCACAATGGCTGGTGAATGATGAATGAAGCTAAAAGGCTTGGGGAGCAGTGACATTCATTAACATAAAGCATCATTGTTCCACCAAGTTCCATTCAACTTTGAAGTACCATCACTTCCCCAGAGGGAAGTATTTCTCCTGGATGCTATTGACTTGATAAGCTCCCTTCCTGCCATAGCAACTCATTTTGAAACAGCCAGCACAAGTAGATCTTTTCTCATTTGAAAACCCCCCTCCAGGGACTGCAGGTTGATGCACTATCAATCAAGCAAAGACTAGTTTGTATGCAAGAACAAATAGGCTTTTATTCGCAAAAGACTTGGAGCACACCCATGCTGATGAACTGGTCCAGAGACTGAGGCAGGGGGGTGGGGAGCAGTCACCTTTATACCTGGACCAGGAAGGGGCGGAGTCTCAGGCAGGGCCAGCAGGGGCATGCCCAGGCATGTCACACACACACAGGCAATGAGCTTAACAGTGGTTTACCACACAGGTTAACGAGGATAAGTAGTAATCTAGCATTCCCAAAAACTACTAGTCAAAGTTAACCTCTTCCCAAAGCTCTTCCTTCTTAAAAGCTTCATTTTGAAAGAATAATGTTGGGATAACTTTCCTGTGCATCAGTGTTTTACCTTGTTTCAGGCATTGCATGGGGTAGTGTAGGGGGTGAATGACACATAAGTCCCAAACACGAGTTGTCAATTCACAATTGCTCCAACTGTGCAAATGCCTTTCGGACCTCTGCAAGATTAAAAAAAAATAGGATTGATAAATTTTCTTTTTATCCACAGCCACTAAGGGATATGGAGTAAATGTGGGTAATATGGAGTTAGGCCACACATCAGCCATGATCTCAGTGAATGACTGAATAGGCTGAAAAGCCTCCTACCTGTTCTCAAGTACCTGTGTGTGACGAGAGGTTTATACATAGTGCATTGCTGGAGAAGGGGTCAAATGCCTTCCAAATATGAAGGACTTTTAAGAGGGATAAACATTCTCTGGGGGAGGGGGGGCATATCATATTTACGCTGATGTGATAGTCACTGCCGTTTCAATTGTGAACAGATACCTCACACAAAGAAAACAAAAGTCTATGTTTGGGCTGAATGAGTTACTTACAGAAAAGGTGACTAATAATAAAGAAATGGAGAGTGACGAGTTGAAGTAGACAAACAGAACGAGAGACTCAGGAGACAGAAAAATGAAAAAGATTGAAGGACAGTGACAAAGACTGACTGATAATGTTTCTCTTTCTCTGTCACACTGTTTTAATTTGAGACAACAAAAACTGAAAGATTAAAGGTAAGCAAAAAGACAAACAGAAGACACGGACAAAAAACTGGGGGACATGCATACTATTAAGTGGACTGATGATCAAAAGAGACAGCACTGTCCAAACATTATTGAATATCCCAGTGTACGTTTTATCATACAAAAGAGTTAAATCGAATAAAATGACAGAATCTTCGTAGGCTTTGCACACAGCAGCATGACTGATACATGAGCAAAATACAATCATCCTTCCAATGGAGTGTGGCTTCAACTGGTCTGATTTTGATATAACTATATCTAAATTGTGTTATGAAAACTACTCACTACTAGATTCAAAAAACGTTAAATGGGTTACAGATGTCAGAATTTAATGAACATCGAGTTTCAAATGAGAAAAATATGGGCTTGAAAATATTGAGCAATATGTTGCTGTTTTTAAATTTCCTTAAAAGGACACAACAGTTGTGAAAAGAGAAACTCTTTTTGTGGTGAACCATCATTGGTTACCACTGGGGGTTGTTCTTATGTTACTGTTGGGTTAGGGTGTTGTCACTGTGGGGGTTGTATAATGTTGTTGGGTTAGGGTGTTTACCTGTGGTAAATGTTATTATGGCACATCCCGGTGGGGCCCCGCCTCCGGAGGCAAGGTATAAGACCCTCTGCTCCGGCAGGACCCCTCCAGTCTGAACTGGTGTACTCGTGTTAGTTAGTTCCATTGTTTGCGAATAAAAGCCTTCAATAACTGAAGCCTTGTTCCACGTGCTTGATTGTCGCGCATCAATTTTATTAGCAAACATAAAACTCTCAACAGTAAAAAGGGAGTATGGAACAGATATTAAAACCAGAACGTCTGGCGTTGGACCCACGTGCGGTCGGTGCCGCTAACACCTTCGACCACTGGTGGAA
Source organism: Mustelus asterias (assembly GCF_964213995.1). Taxonomy (NCBI): domain Eukaryota; kingdom Metazoa; phylum Chordata; class Chondrichthyes; order Carcharhiniformes; family Triakidae; genus Mustelus; species Mustelus asterias. The sequence goes on along the minus strand of NC_135822.1, from coordinate 65,508,469 downwards.
GTGTTTCGAAGACTACCTGGCAGCCTCTGTAGCTGTTACTACAGACAGCGACAAACTCCAAGTCCTCCACGCAAGGGTAAGCGACACGATTTATCTTGCGATTCGTGCGGCCACCACTTACCCGAGGGCCATCGAGCTCTTGAAGAAACGATACACGAGACCACCCAACGAGATACACGCTCGTTACCTCCTCGCTACACGACGTCGGCAGTCGGGCGAAACCATGGAGGACTACGCCAATGAGCTCCTGCAGCTTGCCAGGGGTTGCGATTGTAAAGACGTATCAGCCGAACAATATATGTACGACCTCACCCGAGACGCGTTCATAGCAGGGGTAGGGTCCTCGTACATCCGGCTTAAGTTACTGGAGAAAGGGAACCTCAACTTGACCCAAGCGATGGAGATGGCTGAGATGCTGGAAGTGGCGTCGAAAAGCTTGGCTCTGTACCCCGAAGACCACGTGGAGACAACGTGGCAAGAGCAAGCTCAAATCCCTCCTCGCCCCGCGGGCTCGCGCTCCCATATCGATCCGACGACGGCGGCAGCTCCAGGCGGCCAGCGATGCTATTTTTGCGGTGGGGCCAAGCATCCACGGCAACAGTGTCCTGCAAAAACGGCAATCTGCAGCCAGTGTGGCAAAAAGGGCCACTATGCTAAAGTTTGCAGGTCGAAGTCCAAAAACGGCAGTGCAGCTTGTAACCCTCCAGAGCGGAGACAATCTCCTTCGGCGTCGCAGTACCCACGAGGTCCGACCACGTGCGAATCCAGGACGGCGCCATCGTGGCTGACGGAGGAGGAGGAAGACCACCAGGAGTCGCTACGTTTGGCGCCCTCACCCACGTGCGATTCATGGGGGCGGCCATCATGGTCCACGACGACTAGGAGCGACCAGCAGGGGTCCTCAGCATCAATATCGGCTGCATGCAGTGATGCCCAGGGGCCAACGGTGGCGTCGATCTCCCTGGACCAGACAAAGCACCACAGGCTTGAGAATTCCATGATGAACATCAAGGTAAATGGTCGTACTGTGTATTGTCTGTTTGACAGTGGGAGCACCGAGAGTTTCATACACCCTGACACTGCAAAAAGGTGTGGACTCCGGGTTCTACCTGCCAAGCAGACAATTTCCATGGCATCACGGTCCCGGTCTGTACCGATCCAAGGACGGTGTATGGTAACTCTAGAGGTACAGGGCACAATTTACGAGCAATACAGGCTCCTTGTGTTACCTCACCTTTGTGCGCCAATTCTCCTCGGACTAAATTTTATGGTCCACATGAAGAGTGTGATCCTACAGTACGGTGGGCCACTCCCTTCACTGGCAGTAGGGAATCAGCCGCAGCCTCCAAATTGCCCAAAGCGCCCCGCATGCAATCTTTCCACTCTGAAAATCACCACACCTTCTTTATTTAAGAATCTGGTACCAGGCTGCAAGCCCATCGCTACTAAGAGTAGGCGTTACAGCGCTGAAGACCGGATCTTTATTAGATCTGAGGTTCAGCGGCTCCTCAAAGAAGGGATCATACAGGCCAGTGCTAGTCCGTGGAGAGCGCAGGTCGTGGTAGTCAAAAGCGGGAACAAACCTCGGATGGTCATCGACTACAGTCAGACCATTAACCGTTATACGCAGCTGGATGCGTATCCTCTCCCGCGCATTTCTGATATGGTCAATCAGATTGCGCAGTACCGAGTGTTCTCTACCATAGACCTTAAGTCCGCCTACCATCAACTCCCCATCCGCCCAGAGGACGGACAATACACGGCTTTTGAGGCGGATGGTCGTCTATACCATTTTCTCAGGGTTCCACTTGGTGTCACCAATGGGGTCTCGGTCTTCCAGCGTGCTATGGACCGAATGGTGGACCAGAACGGGTTGCGGGCTACCTTCCCGTACCTGGATAACGTCACCATCTGCGGCCATGACCAGCAGGACCATGACACGAATCTCAAACACTTTCTGCGCACTGCATCTCGCCTGAATCTGACCTATAACAGGGAGAAGTGCGTATTCCGTACGCGCAGGTTAGCCATCCTTGGATACGTGGTGGAAAACGGGGTCATTGGCCCTGATCCAGACCGTATGCGCCCCCTTACTGAACTTCCCTTGCCCGCTAGCACGAAAGCACTGAGGAGATGCCTCGGGTTCTTTTCGTATTATGCGCAGTGGGTCCCCAACTACGCGGACAAAGCCCGTCCGCTCATCAAGTCCACGACCTTCCCACTCACGCCGGAGGCCCAATTGGCCTTCAAGGCTTTGAAAAGCAACATTTCGAAAGCCACGATGCACGCGGTGGATGAATCCATCCCTTTCCAGGTGGAGAGTGATGTATCTGATTTCACCCTAGCCGCCACACTAAACCAGGCAGGCAGGCCCATCGCGTTCTTTTCCCGCACCCTTCAAGGCCCCGAAATTCGGCACTCAGCGGTGGAGAAGGAGGCTCAGGCCATTGTGGAGGCAGTCAGACACTGGCGCCATTACCTGGCGGGGAAGCGATTCACTCTGATCACGGATCAACGATCCGTGGCGTTTATGTTCAGTAACACGCAGAGGGGCAAGATCAAAAACGATAAGATCTTGCGGTGGAGAATTGAGCTCTCCACCTATAATTACGATATTATGTATCGTCCAGGGAAGCTCAATGAGCCCTCGGATGCCCTCTCGCGCGGAACATGCGCCATCATGCAGGAGGACCGCTTGAAGGCCCTCCACAATGACCTGTGTCATCCTGGAGTCACCCGACTCTACCACTTCGTAAAAGCCCGCAACCTGCCCTACTCGGTAGAGGATGTCAGGTCAGTGACGAGAAGCTGTCGGATTTGCGCGGAATGCAAACCGCACTTTTATCGACCGGACCGGGCACAATTGGTCAAGGCCACTCGCCCTTTCGAGAGGCTGAGTGTGGATTTTAAGGGCCCCCTTCCCTCAACGGACCGGAACGTCTATTTCCTCAATATAATAGATGAGTACTCCCGGTTCCCGTTTGTTGTCCCCTGTGCGGACACGTCGACTGCCACCGTTATTAAGGCATTCAGTGAGCTTTTTACCCTGTTCGGGTACCCCTGCTACATACATAGCGACAGGGGCTCGTCGTTCATGAGCAACGACTTGAGGCAATTCCTGCTCTCATACGGGATTGCCTCTAGTAGAACCACGAGCTACAACCGTAGGGGTAACGGACAGGTGGAAAGGGAGAATGCTACAGTCTGGAAGGCTGTCCTACTGGCGCTGAAATCCAGGGGCCTTCCAGTCTCCCGTTGGCAGGAGGTCCTTCCAAATGCGCTCCATTCTATCCGCTCCCTCCTGTGTACGGCAACCAATGCTACTCCCCACGAGAGGATGTTCTCATTCCCTCGGAAGTCGTCCTCGGGGATCTCATTACCAGCCTGGTTGACGTACCCAGGACCCGTCCTTCTGCGGCGACATGTGAGGGCCCGCAGGTCCGACCCCTTGGTCGAACCGGTCCAACTCCTCCACGCCAACCCTCAGTATGCCTATGTGGCATATCCTGACGGGCGAGAGGACACTGTCTCCATTCGAGACCTGGCGCCCGCAGGGGACGTAGCAACTCCTGTCGCTCCCATACCCCCTGTCACGAATCCCCTACTACTTATTTCTTCCCCAGACGTGGCGCGGTCAGCACTGGGACCAGTGCATAACAGTTATACTCCCATGTACAGCTTGCCTGAGACTCGGAGATCGGCGCCACCACAGAAGGTTCCAGGATCCCCTGCACCATCGCCTCACCAGGGTCAACCGGCCCGGGAGTCCTTGAGGGGACAGCCGGACGCTGTTTTGGAGAGAACGCCACCGCAAGCACCTGCTCCGGTTTCGCAACCGGTGTTGAGGAGATCACAGCGACGGTGCGGTCCTCCAGACCGTCTGGACTTGTGAATTTTGTACATATATGACCTGTTTTTGCACCCCGCCGGCCTTTGTTTTTAAAGGAGGGGTGAATGTGGTGAACCATCGTTGGTTACCACTGGGGGTTGTTCTTATGTTACTGTTGGGTTAGGGTGTTGTCACTGTGGGGGTTGTATAATGTTGTTGGGTTAGGGTGTTTACCTGTGGTAAATGTTATTATGGCACATCCCGGTGGGGCCCCGCCTCCGGAGGCGAGGTATAAGACCCTCTGCTCCGGCAGGACCCCTCCAGTCTGAACTGGTGTACTCGTGTTAGTTAGTTCCATTGTTTGCTAATAAAAGCCTTCAATAACTGAAGCCTTGTTCCACGTGCTTGATTGTCGCGCATCACTTTTCCAAAACCTATTCTTATGACACAGTAAATGTTATCTATGCAAAGAAGTGCCATGACTGTCATTACACAGAGATACTCAGGGGCAAGTGGAGGTCACGTAATCTTTGAGCCTGCTCTGTCATTCACTGAGATCAAGGCTGATATCTATATCTGAACTCCATATTACCCACCTTTGCTCTTTATCCTTTGATCCACTGGGATAACAAAAATCTATTCAAATTGATCTTCGCATCAACTGCCATTGGCAAAAGAAAGTTCTAAACTTCTGCTATTCCGTGTATGCACAAGCACATTTCCAAATTTCATTGCTGAAAGGTCTGGCTCTCATTTTTAGATTGTGATTCCTTGTCTGACATTCCCCAACTAGTGGAAATACTCTCTCTCAATCCAGATGCAGTAATTCAGCCAAACGCCATTTTCCCACCACCAAACGCCCTTTTACTGTGCACCTAAGAGAAAGGCCATGCCTGCGGTTCACAGCTGGACAAGGCTGCACCTTGGGACTTACAACGCTGGTCCTGGTTTTAAAACCTCCGCTGACCACTTCTCATTGGGCAAGCCTCTGTTCATTCAAAAAGGGAAGCTCATACTCCATGAAGCCCATGGGGAGATCTATCACTGATTGCCCCGTGGCCTTCATAACACCATCCAAATCAGGTTGACAAAAGCAACAAACATTTTGCATCAAGCAACTTTTCAGTAAACAACACTTGAGTTGTGGGGGGGTGGTGGGGGGCGGGGAGGGGGGGGGGTTACTTTTGCTTGTGTTGGTAAAGTGAGGCATGTTGGCCAAGACATTGTGAGACCACAGAAAATTTTCACACAGTGATAGTCAATCTTAAATAACAACACAACATTTTAATAGACTTTTACCAATTTTGAATAAAGATCAGTAACCTGAAACATTAACTCGGTCTCTCTCGCCACAGATACCGCATGACCGCTTTCATTTTAAACTTCCAGCAACCAGAGTATTTTGCATTTGTAAACAAAATAATGGAACGAGCAGGCAAGGCCTCAGCTAAATGCGATATCCTGATGATGACGACAAGTGTGGTAGCAGGGCTAAACTCAAGTGCGAGCCTCGGTTGCGTGTTCAAGTCCTGGAGTCAGAGTTGAGCCGACAACCCGCTTTCTCAGAGTGCTGATCCCAACTTCCCAAATTGTTCAAAATTTGCGCAGAGATTATTAAGCTTGTTCAAGGCCAAGAGGAGATTAATGTTTTTTTTAGCCTGGGAACAGACTTTTTTTTTTAATGGAAAAGACAGACATTTGTGGATATGTACAAAAACCAACAGCATTGAAATAAAAATTGAGCAAAATATCTACATCAGTTACGGGGAGAACATTGAGTTGGAATGTGTGGTAAACAATAGTTCCCCTGAAGCTTCAATTCCAATTCCTGTTGAAAATTTATCTTGTGCAAATAAGGGAAACACCCTTGCTTCGCCTGCCGACTTCCAATTCCACAGTATTGTTAATCATTTCAAAGCTACCACCAGCTCTAACAACAGTTTTCAAAGGCTGAGATTCCTGCTCAAAGGTCATGGAAACTAGGTAGGACCCAAGTTCCAGCTATAGTAGAATGAACACAACATTAACACCAATAAGGGTGCTGCAATGCTCCTCAAGTCATTTCTCGTCCCAAGCAGCTGACAACATTTATTTGATACCTTTTAAGGTAGAGATTCGTAAAAACAATTACCAAAACTCAACACAGAGCAACCCAGGATCTTAGGACAGATGACCAAAAACACACTTTTGATGAATGTCTTTAATGAAAAGAACAAGGTCGAAAGGCAGAGAGGTTTCAGGGAGGAACGAGAGAGCCAAGAGTCGTAGCAGATGAAGGCACATCCACCAATTGAGGATGCATGAGGGGCCAGAAACCAGGAACGCAGGGAGGTGCAGGGCTGCAAGAGGTTACAGAGATAGGGAGGGGAAAATTAAAATGGCAACAGCCCCCTAGAACAGAACCAGACTAAGGTGTAGCCTGAGGCTGAATATGTGTAAATATCACCAGGAATGACAGAAACTGGAATGAAGTGCTTGAACAAGAAAAGCCTCTTCTGAATATTGCCCTCGTTTCTAAATGCAGCCTCAGATTGGTTCATGAGTATTGAAGCCAAAAATTAACACTCTCTTCAAACAATGTTTCATACAAGTCCGATTGCAATTTACTGAGGGTCCTGGCCATCACTGTATGTCAACAGGCCAGCACCCTCAGTTAGGCCAAACAAAAGGCTCTTTTTTCCATCCAGTCCATCCCACACAAATGCAACATCTTGTGTCCACGCACCTCCTCCGAAAATATATGATCTCTTGTGAAAGGCAAAAAAAAGCTTCAAAATCCATACCAGTCTGGGAAGGGTGCGGTGGTGTTTGTCTGTGTGTGTGTAGGGGCTTTGTTCATTTCCATCCAACTTTCCCTTAGCAATCAAAACTATACCAAGAGATCTCTGTCCCTGAATTCCCCTAAAAGTACCTACCTTCAGGAAGAGGTGATCGCCACCCCAGTTGAAAACTAAACTCAATTATCACTTGAAGGAATTCAGCAAATCAGCTTAGAGTCATAGAGGTTTACAGCATGGAAACTGGCCCTTTGGCCCAACTTATCCATGCAGCCCTTTTTTTAAAATTCCGAAGCTCGTCCCAATTGCCCGCATTTGACCCATATCCCTCAATACCCATCGTACCCATGTAACTGTCTGAATGCTTTTTAAAATACAAAATTGTAGCCGCCTCTACTATTACCTCTGGCAGCTTGCTCCAGACAACTCACACCCTCTGCATGAAAAAATTGCCCCTCTGGACACTTTTGTATCCCTCCCCTCTCACCCTTAACCTATGCCCTCTACTTTTAGACGCCCCTACCTTTGGGAAAATATATTGATTATCTAGCTGATCAATGCCCCTCATTATTTTATAGACCTCTATAAGATCACCCCTAAGCCTTCTATGCTCCAGGGAAAAAAGTCCCAGTCTATCCAGCCTCTCCTTATAACTCAAACCATCAAGTCCCGGTAACATCCTAGTATATCTTTTCTGCACTCTTTCTAGTTTAATAATATCCTTTCTATAATAGGGTGACCAGAACTGTACACAGTATTCCAAGTATGACCTTACCAATGTCTTGTACAACTTCAACAAGACGCCCAACTCCTGTATTCAATGTTCTGACCAATGAAACCAAACATGTTGAATGCCTTCTTCAGCACTCAGTCCACCTGTGACTCCACTTTCAAGGAGCTATGAACATGTACCCCGAGATATCTTTGTTCTGTAACTCTCCCCAACGCCCTACCATTAACTGAGTAAGTCCTGCCCTGATTCAATCTGCCAAAATGCATCACCTCACATTTATCTAAATTAAACTCCATCTGCCATTCGTCAGCCCACTGGCCCAATTGATCAAGATCCCATTGCAATCCGAGATACTTTCTTCACTGTCCACTATGCCAGCAATCTTGGTGTCATCTGCAAACTTACTAACTATGCCTCTATATTCTCATCCAAATCATTAATATAAATGACAAATAACAGTGGACCCACTGTTTGAGCATGCAAGCCAATAGATTGTACTGCCGATCATGTTGAGTCCATCAGGAAGGTTTCAGGCATAAGAGGGGCACTGGGTGGACTGACCCTTCGTCCCCTTCACCGTCAGGTAAGACAGCCAAAGGGTGCCGGGGTTCTGGTTCGCAGGGACTAGGCCATACGTTGGAAACTGGAAAGAGCAAGTAGGTATAATGAAACAAAATATTGAGCATGTGGGAGCAATGCTCCCTCTCCATCCCAGTGAAGAACCTGGTCATCACCGGTGATCATCCTGGTCATCATCCTCAACACTGGTGCCCCACAAGGCCGTGTTCTCAGCCCCCTACTATACTCCTTATACACTTATGACTCTGCAGCCAAATTCCCCTCTAATTCAATTTTCAAGTTTGCTGATGACATCACCATAGTGGGTCAGATCTCAAACAATGACGAGACAGAGTACAGGAATGAGATAGAGAATCTGGTGAACTAATCTCTCCCTCAATGTCAACAAAACGCAGGAGATTGTCATCAACTTCAGGAAGCGTAAAGGAGAACATGCCCCTGTCAACATCAACGGGGACGAAGTAGAAAGGGTCGAGAGCTTCAAGTTTTTAGGTGTCCAGATCACCAGCAACCTGTCCTGATCCCCCCATGCTGACACTATAGTTAAGAAAGCCCACCAATGCCTTTACTTTCTCAGAAGACTAAGGAAATTTGACATGTCAGCTATGACTCTCACCAACTTTTACAGATGCATCATAGAAAGCACTCTCTCTGGTTGTATCACAGCTTTGTATGGCTCCTGCTCTGCCCAGGACCGCAAGGAACTACAAAAGGTCGTGAATGTAGCCCAATCCATCACGCAAACCAGCCTCCCATCCATTGACTCTGTCTACACTTCCCGCTGCCTCGGCAAAGCAGCCAGCATAATTAAGGATCCCACATACCCCGGACATTCTCTCTTCCACCTTCTTCCTTCAGGAAAAAGATACAAAAGTCAGAGATCACGTACCAACCGACTCAAGAACAGCTTCTTCCCTGCGGCTGTCAGACTTTTGTGTGGACTTATCTTGCATTAAGTTGATCTTTCTCTACACCCTAGCTATGACTGTAACACTACATTCTGCACTCTCTCGTTTCCTTCTCTATGAACGGTATGTTTTGTCTGTATAGAGCGCAAGAAACAATACTTTTCACTGTATGTTAATACATGTGACAATAATAAATCAAATCAAATCAAAAATCATCAAGTGTGAGGCACTCGTGTGCTGCTGTACATGGTGCAGATCTGGCCCATTCTTCACTCCTGTGCTGTGGCAATCACCCAAACCATTTTCCACTTCATTTGGGAGATCAAAAATGAATTGCGTTGGTAGGGACACAATGTACAAACTCTAGATAAAGGGGGGGAAAAGCATGCCCAACATTGTCCTAAGTCTGATGGCCACCTTTGTTGTGCGGCTGCATCAAACTCGTGTAGATCTTCAGTATGCAAATACCAAGTGTCACTACGTACTGAGGTTCTACCTGTCCTGTGTTGACAAAGGATGGGTTTGGCCATGTTGCCGCAGAATGCTCCAAGTTATTGGACCATGCCATACCATCTGTCCTTTGTGGAAAACTTTATGCAGAAAAACACCTTTGACCATAAGTCCGTCAGGCAGGCATCTGCACAGAATGTCCTAGGAGCTCGAAGGTAAAAGAAGATAGAGTCATAGAGGTTTACAGCATAGAAACAGGCCCTTTGACCCAACTTGTCCATGCCGCCCAGTTATTAACCACTAAGATAGTCCCAATTGCCTGCATTTGGCCCATATCCCTCTATACCCATTTTACCCATGTAAATGTCTAAATGCTTTTTAAAAGATAAAATTATACCTGCCTCTACTACTGCCTCTGGCAGCTCGTTCCAGAGGCTCACCACCCTCTGTGTGAAAAAATTACCACTCTGGACCCTTTAGTATCTCTCCCCTCTCACCTTAAACCTGTGCCTTCTAGTTTTAGATTCCCCTACCTTTAGGAAAAGATAATGATGGATCCTGTTGGATGATTCCTGGAGCAGACTGTCAAAGTCATTTAGCAGAATGCCTCATCACCAGAACTTACGGGCGATATGGTGGCACAGTGGTTAGCACTGCTGCCTCACAGCGCCAGGGACCCGGGTTCGATTCCCGGCTTGGGTCACTGTCAGTTTGCATGTTCTCTCCCTGTCTGCGTGGGTTTCTTCCAGGTGCTCCAGTTTCCTCCCACAATCTGAAAGACGTGCTGGTTAGATGCATTGACCCGAACAGGCGCCGGAGTGTGGGAACTAGGGGAATTTCACAGTAACTTCATTGCAATGTTAATGCAACCCTTACTTGTGACTAATAAATAAACTTTATTTACTTTACTTACAAACAAGCATCAAGACCGAGGTGGCTGGTGGTGAGAAAGGCCCTCCCCGTCAGATCCTTCATACATGCCTGGAGTCTCACTCCAGCTGCATGTTGCCCTCGACTTCACTGTGGTAGGGAAGAGACCACTGTCCACCGCCTAGTGGAATGTGCCTGTGCAAAGAAGGTTTGGAGAGAAATATGATGGTATTTGTCACCCTGAGCAGCTCCCTGACGCAGGACTTTGTGCTCTACGGGCTGGTCCCACGGATGCAATCTGAGACAAACATCAGCTGTCGCTTGAGGATCATCAAGTCGGTGAAAGATGCTCTTCGGTCTGCCTGAAACATGTTGGTCTTTCAGTACAAGGAGTTGTCCCCGATCGAGTGTTGCAGACTTGCACATTCCAAAACCCAGGACTACATGCTGAGGGATGCAATACCAAAGCTTGGGGCAGTCGTTGCAGAGGCGCAATGAGGAAGTCCCTGCTGAAACCTTTCAGCCACGACGGACCAGGGGAACAGAACCCCTTCGGGCCAAATGACTCACCGGATGTATACAATAAATATTACATGTGTCTCGGCTGTATTGAAGCACCTTGGATTACAACTTGATCTACGTTGACAGTTTTAAAACCTTTGCACCATTTGTGAAGACCATTTTGAAATGTCTGTCATGTTGTTTTGACTGTATTGGAGCACCATGTAAAGAACCTGAATATTACTGCATTGTGTGCGTTGGCCACTTTGGAATGTTTGCAATGTATATTTATGCAAAACAAAAAGCAGACTGCACCGGTGGTCCTCGATTCTCTGGGAAAGGAAGCACCTCCTGACATCTGACCTCGATCTGGCTTTATGGAAGTTAGAATGTGACCCCCTGGTTCTCCCAAACCTTGTTAGTTCAAACAAGTTGTCGACAGAAACAAAATCTATTTCTTTCATTGTCTTCTATACCAATCAAATCAATCCAAATTCTACAGTTGTCTACAACGTTGCAGTCCCAGTTCCTGGCACCTCTCTTGGCAACTAAGATGCCTGAAACTTGGAAGTAACTATGCCCTCCTCACCACCCTTTCCAAGGCTAGATCCAGATTGTCTGAACCCCATGTTTCACAGGGAAAAAGATGGAGATGTTCTGCGGCTGCAGTAGATTAGGCTGTTTTCAGCCAAGAAAGATCATTTTCTCTCATTCAGTCTCGGATTACAAGTCTACGGAAAGCTCGCAGAGGGAGAACTTCCGTCCCATCGACCCGCTGCTAACTTTAAAGTTTGGCTGGCATTCAGAAAACCAGTGAGCAGAGAGCTGTGCACAATGCAAGCCCGCAAAGCTGCAGAAAGGAAGCAATATCATTCCGGTCTGCTGCAATCCCTCACAAAGGAACCAGTTATGAATTTGCAGTGTTACGATGCCATCAATTCATCTTACTTCTGTAAGCAATGAATTACATTAATGGGCAATTGGGGAAATGTAAATCACAGCCCAAAAGCCTCATGATTGGTGTTTCCGATTCCCTATTCCAGTCAGCAGACTCCCTTAACATGTCACAAGTTCCATCTGTTTGCCTCTCTCAACAAAATGAGCGTACAAGTCTTTTAACATGCCTAATTCTTGAGAACACTCATTAATTAATTATTCCCCACTCTCCCCCGCCTCATTGCCACCCCTCCAACCCCAAGAGCATTGAATGGATCCGAGTGCTGGGGCTCAAAACAAGGTGTGAAATTTTGGACCAGCTCTGCTCTAGACAATGCTGCCCCCTGGTGTGAACTATATGTCAAGACAACCACAGCTGGAATAAAAAGTAACTGCGAGGAGAAAGCAGGTCAACAATTTTGAGATTAATGCTGTAATCAAAACTAGATGACCTGACATCAATTTTGCCTTGATGGTAAATCAAAGCAAAGAGAAGGAAAACAGCAATTCAAAGTCGGGTCTGATGCCCCAAGTTGCAGAGCAACAGTTAATGGGTTGGAGTAAATAGCTTTTTCTGAAGTTTGAACACAATGGCTACTTCCTCCCACAAATTATTAGATATTTGTCATTATTGAAGTGAAGACATTTTCAATTGTCTTAAGTTTAAATGTACATTTTAGTCACTTAAATCTACATTCTTTTGGTTCTGCTTTCCTTACTTTCCAAAAATGTTCCGGCCACATCCACAAGATGCACTGCACGAACTCACCAAGGCTCCTTCGACAGAACCTTCCAAACCCACAACCATGACCATGACCATCGAGAAGAACAAGGGCAGCAGATACACGGGAACACCACCATCTGGAAGTTCCCCTCCAAGTCACACACCATCCTGACTTGGAAATATATCAAGTCTCTTTCACTTTTTTCTTCTTTCACTGTCACTGCGTCAAAACCATTGAGCTCCCTCCCTTACAGCACTGTGGTTATAACTATATCACATGGACTGCAGCAGTTCAAGAAGGCAGCTCACCGTTGTAGCAGCCTGTGACTGCTTGAGTAGGGTGAAATCTTTGGGGCGAGGCCAGCTGTGGACGAGCATCAGGCCACGGGTGTAGGCACAGCAAAATGATGTAGCGACTGACATAGAAATTGGCCTAAAAGCAAGGTATGCTGGGATTACCTCAGTCCAAAACAGTCTGCCTGGAGACAGGCCCATTGCAAGATTTGAGTTTAGACAATTGAAACCCAAAGATGCACCAGGGCAAAATAGCATGTGTAAAAAGACAGTTGTACATTTCCTGGGAAACAAATCTGCATCAGTGAAACAAAAGATTTGATGCATATTCGAAGCTGAAATGAGGCATCTGGGTATGTAGCACACAAACACAAAGGGTCCACTATTGAAACTCAATAACATTCATTGAAACCCATCAACAATGGTGTGAAGCTAATCAGACCTAAGCACTGATAGGCCAAATCCTTGGAAGATTCCAGAAGGTAGCCAGACAGATGTAAGAAACCTATGCCAGCAGCGTTCGAGAGAACCCAGCTCTCCAGCTTCCCGCAGAAGGGCGTCTGGACACAGCAGCGACAAGAGCAGCTCGCCTCCAGACCAGAGAGAGAAAGAGACTTGCGAGTTCATTGTACCGATGGAATCACAAGGATTCGGGGTAGTATATGAATTTCGAAATGATAAATTAGCTAGAGATAGAGAGAATTGTTAAAGTTGTAAAACTGAAGTCTTTTACTGTTTGGAATTAAGTTGTGACTTGGTTATGCACTATTGATTTGTGTGTTGTCCTTTTGCCTAATATAAGCAGAGGTGGTTGAGTAAGATCCATTGTACACAGTACTGGCTGAGTCCACAGGATATGAGAAATACACTGGAAAACACCATCACCTTCTCAAGGAAACCTGGGGATCAGCTATAAATGCTGGATAGGAGGTCTTGTGATACAGTGGATAGCATCCCTGCCTCTGAGCCAGAAGCTCCAAGTTTGAGTCTGACCCAAGGACTTGCTGGCCAAGGAAGGTGCGTTCATAACACAGTCAAACAAGTTGAGGAGTGCCAAGCTGCAAATCCTTCCAAACCTGCGATTGGCTGGAGGTCAGAGCCGGAGGCACGCTTGGTCAGCCATGCTTGATGTGGAGTGATGCCCATCAAGCGATAAGCCTCTGGCGACAGAATAAAGTAAAAGTAAAGTTCATTCATTAGTCACAAGTAGTCACCATAGGAAGCATTCTTTCTGGTTGTATCACAGCTTGGTATGGCTCCTGCTCTGCCCAAGACCGCAAGAAACTACAAAGGGTTGTGAATGTAGCCCAATCCATCACATAAACCAGCCTCCCATCCATTGACTCTGTCTACACTTCCCGCTGCCTCGGAAAAGCAGCCAGCATAATCAAAGACCCCCACACACCCTGGACATTCTCTCTTCCACCTTCTTCCGTCAGGAAAAAGATGCAAAAGTTTGAGGTCACGAACCAACCGACTCAAGAACAGCTTCTTCCCTGCTGCCGTCAGACTTTTGAATGGACCTACCTCGCATTAAGTTGATCTTTCTCTACACCCCTAGCTATGACTGTAACACCACATTCTGCACTTTCTCATTTCCTTCTCTATGATAGGTATGCTTGGTCTGTATAGCGCACAAGAAACAATATTTTTTTTACTGTATACTAATACACGTGACAATAATAACTCAAATCAAATCAAGTAGGCTTACATTAACATTGCAATTAAAATAGCAAGGTGTCCCAGAAATTACTAGCTATGAAAACAGGCAAAGGTCTGCCTGCGTGCACCACTAGGTACAGGAAGAGGATTGGAATGGAATAAATGCTGGCCTAGCCAGCGAAGTTCAAATCCCTTGAATTTAAAAAAACACCCTATTGGTAGAATTTAATTCATATTTCTCAGCGTCAGTCTCCTCTAAATTCTACCCTAAAGATCACAAAGTTTAAATCTCTCTGATCTTCACATCGTCTAATGATACCTTTACATTCAGGTTCAGTCTTATGGCTCTTCCACATGCTATAACTTGATGGCCACAGTTTAACACAAGTCCGCCAAGTATATGGGCTTTTTGCTGTATTTCCTTTCCTTTATTTCGATTTCCTCATGGGAGATGATAAAGCACCGGGAAAGCTGAAAAGAAACTAAAATCATAAATTCTCCTCCAGATAATATTGCTTCGTCCTGAATAACATTTCTCTTCATCTTCCACAAACGACTTAATAGCCTCATATATATTTATAACCTATAATCTCATTGCTAGCTACATTACCATGTAACTCACTTTTTAAAAGACTTCATTTGACCCGTGCCGCTCCATTATTCAGCTGTAAATCATGATGGAGGTGACACACCGAGCAATTCTCAATAGGCTTCGCTGCCTTTACAGATCCCAAGACAGTGACCTCAAAATATTCCTTTCTTGGTGGTTCAGAATTTAAATATCTGGGCATGGGGACTTTTCGTGCGGAATCAGAGGTGAGACAGAAACCATTTGTGCTGGTTTTCCAAGCTATTACACACCATGCCCTCGACCCCACCCCAATCCTTCCTCACACTTTGTGGTGCTTTCTCTCGATTCACACATTGAGTGGCCTCACTTGCAAGCTTTTAATCCTCAGTTTGTACTAGCCGAGTGTTTGGGTTACAGAAGACTGGTACCATTCCAGCCACAATCAGCAGATACGGATGAAGTGAGAACCTCCTGACCTAAAGAGTTGCACTTGCCATTTTTGTTGCTGCAAAATACATTTGGACAGCTGTTCTGATTTGCTCCTATCTAATATAGACCTGCACTTGCTTCACATGCCAAGGCCACAGATTTTCAACCCCAACCAAAGTGAGAGTGTCACAGGACTAAGTGCAATATCCCATTTGGCATGTCTTTGTCAACAGTGAGAGCAAGAGAGTCTGATCAGCAGACAATTCCCATGTCATACACAGAAACATAGAAAATAGAAGCACCCTCCTCACAGCTCACCCAACTTTGTGTCATCTGCAAATTTGGAGATAATACATTTAGTTCCCTCTTCCAAATTATTAATATATAATGTGGACAGTTCGAGTCCTGGCACAGATCCCCGCTTGTCATTGCCTGCCAATCGGAAAAAGACTCATTTATTTCAACTCTTAGCTGACAGTCTGCGGACCAGCAGTCTGTTATGTGAGACCTTGTCAAAAGCCTTCTGAAAGTCTAAATAAACCACATCCACCTGTTCTCCTTGGTCAACTCTACTTGTTACATCCTCAAAGAATTCCAATAGATTTGTCGAGCATGATTTCTCTTTCGTAAATCCGTACTGACTTTGTCTGATTATACCACTGCCTTCCAAATGCAGAGTTATGAAATCCTTGATAATGGACTCTCGCAACTTCCTCAGCACTGACATTAGGCTCATTGGTCTATAGTTCTGTTTTCTCTCCATCTCTCTTTTTGAATTGTGGGCTTACATTAGCTACCCTCCAATCTGTGGGAGCAAGTCCAGAGTCCAAAATGTTTTGGAAAATAATCACCAACGGATATACTATTTCCAGGTCCACTTCCTTAAGTACTCTGGGATGAAGATGATCAAGCCCTGGAGATTTATCCAACTTCAATCCCATCAATTTCCCTGAAACTATTTCCCTAAGCTCCTCACTAAAACTTGTTTCTCTTGGAACTTCTGATACATTATTTATGTCTTCCTTTGTGAAGACAGAAGCAAAATATGAATTCTGTTCCTCAGCCATTTCTTTGTTCCCAGTTATGAATTTTCTTGTTTCTGAATGTAAGGGGCCTACATTCGTTTTTGTCAATCTTTTTCTCTTTACATACCCATAGAAACTTTTAGTCACTTTTTATGTACCCCGCTAGCTTGCTTTCATACTCTATTTTCCCCTTCTTAATCAATTTCTTGGTCCTCCTTTGCTGAATTTTAAACTGCTCCCAATCCTCAGATCTATTGCTTTCTTTTGCCAATTTGTATGATTCTTCTTTGAATCTAATACTATCTCCAATTGCCCTTGTAAGCCATGGTTTGGCACAGTTCCCTTACTACTCTTGCGCCAAAAAGGAATAAAGAACTTTTGGAGTTCACCAATTCATTCCTTAAAACAAGTGTCATTTTAGGCAAATTTCCTGCCATTGGCTTCCAACAACCTACGTTTTCTGCTCTCCATTTCACCCAGTAGATCCAGGAAATCAAACAAGAGTCTAAGTTCTTGTATCTTCTCCAGCTCTGCGTCATACCTTGGTGCCTTGCTTGGCTCATGCCATCTGCTCCTCTGGTGGATGTTCTTGAAAAGGTGGCATCAAAACCATGACAAAGGCAGCCCAGCTGCTCAAGTGAGTGAGTCATGCAATGGAACCTTTAATTCCCTCCTGTTCTTCCAGTCTGCTGCTACCATCTGTAACCAGAATTCAGTTTTAGAAGCTTCCAGTTTAATTTCCAAGCACATGCCTTTTTACACCTCCCACTTTCATCAGTGGGAGGTGTAAAATCCACACATTTGTGGAGCTAGGAAATTCTGGTGGAAGCACATCACCAGAGCACGGTAGATTGGCTATGCTAAATTGCCCCTGAAGTGTCTGGAGATTTGTGGGTTAGGTGGATTAGCCATAGTAAATGCACTGGCCTATGGAGAGAAGAGTGGATGGGAGGGTCTGGGTGGGATGCTCTTTTGGTGAGCCGGTGCAGACTCGATGGGCTGAATAGCCTTTTTCTGCACTGTTGGAATTCTATGATCTGTGAGTTTTTCCATATTGGCATAAAAATGGTGCAATTTACTGCATGGGCCTCCATTCAAAGTCATATGGGTGAAGAAAATCATTGACCATGTGCTGCGTTAGCTGATCTCTGCTGGTGAAGCAGTATAGGTACAATTGGCCTCCTTCCTCCTGCAATAGGGACAGTAAACAGCATTTTAAGTTCCTTCTCAGACTGCCCTCACTCCACTGAAAAGGATGCAGCTGTTGATATTAGATGAAAAAAACAATTTTTCTTTGTATAGCAGTTTAAACGCATTAAAAGGTCCCGGGACCTTCACAGGTGTGATATCAACATTTGACACAGAGCCATATCATAAGATATTGGGACAGATGACCATTAGCTTGGTCCAAGAATTAAATTTTAAGGACTTTGTTTAAGAGGTCAGATAGGTTTAGAGGGGATTCCAAATTTGGGGCCCAGGCAGTTGAAGGCACGGCCACAAAGAGTGGAGTAAATTGGAGATGCGCAACTGGATGAGTGCAGAGATCGTGATGTGTTTGTGAACTGAAGGAGCAGGTCACCAGGATTAGAAGGTCATGGTGGGCAGGATTTGAAAACAAGGTCTGGAATCTTACAATCATGGGGTTGCTGGACCAGGAGCCAATGTAGGTCAGCACAGTTGGGACACCGTGCATGCCAACCCTCACCATGTTGTATATGTCATTTGTGTCATGTTTCCTGCCACAGGCACCTAACAACCTATTGCTCCTGCTCTCTATTTCACCCAGCAGATCTTGTACATCAGACAGATTCCTCAAGTGCCATGATCTTCTCCCGTGTCATGCCGTGGTGCCTTGTTTGGTTGCCAATGCCACCTGCTGCTCTAGCAGACATTCTTGAAGAAATGGCACCAAAACAATGAGAAAGACAGCCCAGCTGGTTAACTGAATGAGCTAAGCAACGGGCCTTACTTTGCATCTGCACTCTCAGCCTGCTGCAGTCATCTGTCATCAGAACTATCCAGAGTTTTTGCATAAACTAATTCATAGAGAGTGGGAGATTGCAATCAGTTCAACAATGATTACTCATACAACTCTGTGAATTACAAATATAGGGAGAATTTTTACATTCAAATCTGCTTTGATGTAATTCAACACTAAGTGGGGACAGAAGTCCACAAAACATCCAATGAAAATGATTCCAAATCTGACATATTTGCAGGATTTCTGCAGTAAATGTAATCAGCATCATGAAAAATTTGATGTTAGCTTCTTGCTCATTTCACTTTGCTACTTATTTTAACATGTATTTAAAATGTACCTCTGAGGGAATCTAATTCCTTCCAATCCAAACCTTTGCAGAGGAAACAATGGATTTTCCATGTCAAATTCCCCTGCACCCTTTTATTTTGCAGGAATAAGAGTAGTAGGAGAGAGAACAGGCGAGCCAGGCATCACCTTACTTTGCAGCACCAAACCACCAGCACCAATATACTGAGAAACTCCTACCTCTGGTTGTCCCAGAATGATGCAGCCAATGGCTGCACTTCACAATGCAATGAGACACACAAACTCACACATAGACACGCAGACGCAAGCTTTCAAATTCCATTCACTCTGACACGATTAAACAGCAATGTGTTTTCTGAACAGTTCATGTCAGTAAAGCACGATATTTTATCAACCTTCCCTAATGGGATAAATCACAAGACCTTTATTGAACACAATGGAAGGAGGAAGAAAAGTACAAGAGCAGAACCCTATCATCAGGAATGTCATGAAAACACAAAGTAGATTTCTTTAATAAGAATACAATACAGAATTAGAGGGGGAAAAGCCATCGATACGACATTTCAAAACTACAATGAGTTTTAGAGCATCAAGTCACTGCAGTCAATTAATCTTCGAAACTCCCCCAAATATGAATTAGCTCATCTAGTGACAAACACAAGGAAGCTGTCAATGAACGTACAGCGAGCCCATTTTGTGTTCCCAGTTTGAAAAATTAAGAAAAATGCACTTTAAGCACCCATAGAGGACAACAGTGAATCCTGTTGAGATGATGTGGGCAAAGCCTCACGACATACTGCCTCATGGGAAAGTGGACCATCCCACAGGGCAGCTGGGGAGAGATTTCCGAGTGGTGGAAGGACGATAGCCCATGAATAGACCAAGAAAGGAGCAAGCTTGTTAGTCAGACAGCCTTACCATTAAAAACCTATTCTTCTGTTCTTAGAATTTATCTCAGTACAAATTACATTTAACAATGCTGTGTGGAACTCAGAATTGGGAAGCAAATAGCATTCTACAGCTAAAACCAAAGGATGCTGGAAATTTACAATATGCTCCTCATGGGCGAAAACTGAAAAGACTAGCTAATATCATCAACCTACGTTTTCATTTTTTAGATGTTGTATTTACACTATTTCACTTCACATTTCCAGCTGTCAGTTTTTCCACAAATAACAAACCTTCCCTGCAGAACCAAATACCCAAAATTATCACCTGCTGCATCTTCAGGAAACTGTTGTAAATTATCATAAGTGCATACTTTTAATGACAAGTATTTAACAACTTGAAATTCAAACCATGTTTAACACAATTTAAACAATATTTGCAGACTGCTTTTCAGCCCTGTAGAGTATAAACTGAAAACAAATTGCATTCTGGCACTGATTTACTGACCATCCATTAACTGAGAGTTCAACTGGGTTAATACTGCTGCCATACTAATGACAAATGAACCTTGCAATTTCTTTTGTGAAGGGTGGCTGATTTAGTCAGGTTTGTGACCCTCTCAAATCATTTTGCATGGCTGTAAAATTCAAGGAACTGACACATTCCTCAATCTGCGTGGGAACGTTTTGGTTCGTTCTGCCGCACAGCTTAGAGGAAACATGAATGACAACTGTATTGTATGAGGATGTACAGCTCCAGGGAAGTCACTCCTATCTCCCTCAATCAGATGGATGTAGAAATTCCTTCATCTCTTAAATACTGTGTGTGTCATATTGCATCAGGCGTGGGTTTAAGAACAAGAAGGTGTTTCTCTCTGGATTTAATTGTTGGTGATAAATATAATACTGGGAATGGGTTACACAAATCCAGGATTGTTTGTCCACAGTAACCATCACAGGCTCTTAAAAAAAAAGGTGAAAAAAGATGATGGCTCCGCCAACACCACTACACAATGGAGGTTCATCCAAGCGTTGTGATATTCGCATGACCACCAGGAGGCATCACGATGCGCTGGCCAGTACGGCGAGGTAGATTGTCATCTACCTGTGCACCTGTTGAAAAGGGGGAAGAATTAGAATGCAGAGAGAGATACATGCAACAAGATAATTGATTCACCCCTCTGGTTTCCACCCCACCCACACCCCCCAATCCACCCATTCACTGCCTGAACCATCCCAACATTTTCTTTTGAATAGCTAACTGCACAACATTCTGTGGAAAAGCTTTTGGTTAAAAGTCAAGGAGCAGTTTTCCACTCTCATTCAGGATATGTGACACCAACTTGATTGAGTTTTTTTGAAGAGGTGCCAAAGAGAATTGATGAGGAAAGGCTGTGGATGTAGTTTAGATGAACTTTGGTAAGGTGTTTGACAAAGTCCCACATGGCAGACTGTTACAAAAACTAAAATCACATGGGATTCAGTGGAAGGGTGTTTTTCCAGGACGGAGATCTATAGCTAGTGGTGTTCTGCAGGGATCAGTGCTGGGACCTCTGTTGTTTGTAGTATATATAAATGACGTGGAGGAAAATATGGGTGGTCTGATAAGTTTGCGGGTGACACGAAGATTAGTGGAGTTGCAGATAGTGAATTATATTATAAATGGCAGAACCCTTAGCAACATTAATTTACAGAGGGATCTGGGCGTGCAGGTCCACAGTTGCCTAAAAGTGGCAACACAGGTGGCCAAGGTGATTAAGAAAGCATATGCCATGCTTGCCTTCATCAGCCAGGGCATTGAGTACAAGAGTTGGGAAATCATGTTGCAGCTATATAAATCCTTGTTTAGGCCACATTTGGAGTATTGCATGCAGTTCTGGTCACCACACTACCAGAAGGACATGGAAGCTTTGGAGAGAATGTAAAGAAGGTTCACCAGGATGTTGCCTGCACTCGAGGGTGTTGGCTATGCAGAAAGGTTGAATAAACTAGGATTCTTTTCGCTGGAAAGACGAAGGCCGAGAGCGGACCTGATAGAGGTCTACAAAATTATGAGAGGCATAGACAGGGTGGATAATCAGAGGTTTTTTTCCCAGGGTGGAAGTGTCAATTACAAGGGGGCACAGGTTGAAAGTGAGAGGGGGAAAGTTTAAGGGAGATGTTGGGGGAATTTTGTAGGGGAGTGCTGGGTGCCTCGAACGCGCTGCCAGAGGAGGTGGTGGAAGCAGACACATTAGCAATATTTAAGAGGCATCTGGATGGGTCCATGAATAAGGAGGGAATAGAGGGATATGGACCGTTTAAGGGCAGGTTTTTTTTTAGGTTAGTTAGGGCATCATGATCGGCACAGGCTTGGAGTGCCAAAAGGCCTGTTTGTGTACTTTTCTTTGTTCTTTGAATTTCCAACAAAGCATGGCTGATCTTGGCACACTGCATGAACTGCAAGAGCGAAGCCCAAAACAGCGGTCAGCTTACTTCTAATACTGCAAGTGAATTGAGAAATTTATGACCTGCATCATTTCTTTTTGCTGCTTTTGTTGTTGCTCCTCTCTGTCTCCTGAAACAGTTGGGCACTCTCTGCTCTGTACCCTTCTCCCTCCTGGTCTTAAACTGCCTGGGGGCAGTTTACATCCTGCCATTAGCTGACCCCCCCCACATGTTCTGGCAGAGACTGCTGCAAATAACCCAGCAGCGAGTGCATCGCCACACCATACTTATTAACTAAGTGAACTCGGTAAAACACATTTCACTAAAAGAGCCCTGTCCACTTTCAATGCGAGTCCATCTGAGACAGGCTGGAGAAATCCACCCATCACTGCATCGAGGTCACAAAGACTTGAAAGAATGCAATCATAAATTAACTTGGTTCCTCATATTTGACGGATCTGCTACTTCAGTACAATGTCAAGGTAAGGAGCTAAAACAAATACTAAATACAAAGTATTATACTGCCACATCAATATGTTGAGAGGTAATAAAACAGGAAACACACATTTACCAGACAAACTGAATCCTGACTGGTGCAGGTTTCGCACTGGTGGTGCTTGTTGCTTGGCAGGTGAAGTCCTGGCAGAGGAAGCAGGTGTGACTGATTTGGGCGTCACTGAAACCTCACAGACAGGACCATCGTAGAGCCCACGGGGGACTCCTCGCAGTTCTGTTAACTGGGAGGCAAAAAGTGATGGTGTTACAAACTATGTGTGGTTGAGATGCTGACAAAAGCAATATTTGTTGCAGTTCACGTGCAACATGCAGCAGTGCAACATTTCAATGTACCAATACTGATGGAATTGATTGAGTCCAATTCAATTGATGTGAAATCAATAAAATCTTAATGATTCTTGCTCAAGACCTCCTCTTTTTGCATGTACCAACAATAAAATTGTGGAGGTAGCACAAAGGATATGGGTTCAAATCAGAGATCAGCAGTGTCAAGAAATTTGTTTTCTTAAGAGCGTGCTCAATGCATAGAACAGCTCATGGAAGCAAAAACTTGCGGAACATTTATGCTATAGGCTGAAGCTATGTTGGGGGGGCTTGGGAGGCAGTGTGCGGTGGGGAGAGGAGGATGTTCATCCTCATGAAGCATCAACATACAATTACATTTCTCCCTTGCTGGAAACATCATTTCGCCTCCAACATTCCCGACGACTATTGCAAACATGGAGGTTAAACATGTTTCATTCATGGGACTATGTGGCAGAAGAGCAAGGGTTGGCGATACCAACATTCAATAGCAGCGCATTGTTGTATTCTAAAGAGAGGTGCACCTTTGCTACTGTTCCTGCAAAGCTGCGTTTTTGGGAGCTTCTTCCTGTGCTTTGCTTCTGCATCAGGAGTTAAGCACATATCTTGGCTGACATACTGCATAACAGACGAATCATCATTTCCAGGTCAAAGTGAGATTGGCAGTGGTCAGTGAAACTAATTTGGCACATTTGCATGTGCCCAGGACTGCCAGAATCAAGGGGTGGTGATGGGGGGAGGGGGGTGGCTGGGAAATAAGACTTTTATTACATAGAACCTCATGGTATTCTTCAAGATGGGATCAATGTACATCCTGAAGCGTGATTGTTATTACCTTAACATATCCTCACTTTGCACACAGCAGGATCCCACAATCAGCTCGAGAATGAATGACCAGTTAATCTACTTTTGACAGCATGACTTGAGGAAAGACTTCTTCTTAAAATGGTGCTGCAAGATCTTCACTGATCCAGTGAAACATGCCTCACTGTAAAGTCACATCTAAAGATCTGTGCCACACTGTGCTACAGTGTCAGCCTCAATTATCAGCTCAAGTCCCAATGTGGAACAAAACAGCGCAACAAAAAAAACACAATCTTCACAGGGCAGAATCAATGAAAGTAACAAAAAATGCTCACGGGATTGACAACTTAATGGTTGAACACAGAAGCTGTCCCAAGGGTCAACTGTGAGCAGTTTTCAATTACACTGAAGCAGCTGATGTGTGGGGCCAAGCTTTGCTGAGTCAGAGGCATAGGCTGAATTTGAACAGGACATGTCGCCAACAGAATATCAAGGCAAAGTCAACACTTTTAATCCTGATTTGGGACAACGTATAAAAGTAATTACCTTGCTCCTTGCTTTGACTCTCTTGTACACATAGTCAGGGAATGGTTTCTTGGGGATAAAGCGTCCAGAGCCCTCAGTAGCATGAACCGTGCCATCCTCAAAGACAATTTTGCCTTGGCTGATGACAACCAAGGGTGCCCCACGACACTCCATTCCTTCAAAAATATTGTATTCCACTGCCTAATTGCAATAAGAGGGGGAACAAAAACGTGAGAGCGGCAGGATTATATGCACGCACCTGCAAGAAAATTACAGAAGTGCTGCAAAACACATGGTTGACTCGCTGATCATATTTCTCTCCTCCCCTCCTGATTCTTGATGGAGCTCAGATGCATGAGCACCAACATCTATCTGGAAACATATCAAAATGCTCATTCTCACTGTCCAAACGGATGAGGAAGCACTGGCAACCTATTTGACTGTGAAAGGCATTACTACCGAACACGATCCAGTCCTCCCTCAACAATTTGAATCATCGATAGTCATGGGTGAGGTGCCTGAAGATCGGAAAGTGGCAAATGTTGTGCCTTTGTTTAAAAAGGGCTGGGAACTACACAGGCCAGTGAGCCTGTAAGTTGTTGGAAGGTATTTTGAGAGACAGGATCTACAGGCATTTAGAGACGCAAGGACTGATTAGGGACAGTCAGCATGGCTTGTGAGTAGAAAATCATATCTCACAAATTTGATTGAGTTTTTGAAGGGGTAACCAAGGAGGTAGATGAGGGCAGTGCAGTTGATGTTGTCTACATGGATTTAGCAAGGCCTTTGACAAGGTACTGCATGGTATGTTGTTGCACAAGGTTAAATCTCACGGGATCCAGGGTGAGGTATCTAAATGGAGAGTTGTTTTACAAACTGGAGGCCTGTGACCAGTGGTGTGCCTCAGGGATCAGTGCTGGGTCCACTGTTATTTGTCACTTATATGAATGATTTGGATGAGAATATAGGGGACATGGTTAGTAAGTTTGCAGATGACACCAAGATTGGTGGCACAGTGGACAGTGAAGAAAGTTATCTTCGATAGCAACGGGATCTTGATCAATTGGGCCAATGGGCTGACGAATGGCAGATGGAGTTTAATTTAGATAAATGCGCGGTGATTTTGGTAGATTGAACCAGGGCAGGACTTACAGTTACTGGTAGGGCGTTGGGGAGGATTACAGAACAAAAAGATCTAGGGGTACAGGTTCATAGCTCCAGGATGCTACCAGGACTTGATGGTTTGAGTTATAAGGAGAGGCTGGATAGACTGGGACTTCTTTCTCCGTAGCATAGGAGGCTGAGGGGTGATGTTATGGAGGTCTATAAAATAATGACGGGCACAGATCAGCTAGATAGTCAATATCTTTTCCCAAAGGTAGGGGAGTCTAAAACTAGAGGGCACAGGGATGAGGAGGAATTTCTTCAGCCAGAGGGTGGTGAATCTGTGGAACTCTTTGCCGCAGAAGGCTGTGGAGGCCG
The DNA here is from genome assembly GCF_964213995.1 of Mustelus asterias. Classification (NCBI taxonomy): domain Eukaryota; kingdom Metazoa; phylum Chordata; class Chondrichthyes; order Carcharhiniformes; family Triakidae; genus Mustelus; species Mustelus asterias. The sequence goes on along the minus strand of NC_135822.1, from coordinate 65,482,947 downwards.
GGTCATTGAGTGTCTTTAAGACAGAGATAGATAGGTTCTCGATTAATAAGAGGATCAGGGGTTATGGGGAAAAGGCAGGAGAATGGGGATGAGAAAAATATCAGCCATGATTGAATGGCGGAGCAGACTCGATGGGCCGAGTGGCCTAATTCTGCTCCTATGTCTTATGGACTCAGGTGTGCAACAGAGATCCACTAGACAAGAGTTCTGGCATGAGGCTGCTTCGCAATCCCTGTTGAACCTGATAACTTGTGAAGGAGAAAGTAATCCCCATGAAGCTAATTGGTGGGCAGAATTTCACATTTTACGACATTTGTTGATAGAAACCAGCAAAAACCAACTTATTTCAAGCTAAAGGCCGGAGGCCATTTCAAAAAAAAGGGTAAATGTCTTTAAATACTCGATACAGCCAGGATACACCTCATGCAGATACAAGCACTCCCATTATTTCCTGCTACATTTGGTGCCATGTAAATCTCTCCGTTTTTCTAACTGGGCCTCACTTTCTCACTCATTTCAGCAAAAAAACAGAAAATGCTGGAAAATCTCAGCGGGTCTGACAGCATCTGTGGGGAGAGAATAGAGCCAACGTTTTGATTCTGGGTGACCCTTCGTCAGAGCTGAGCTGAATCATCCCGACTCGAAACATTGGCTCTATTCTGTCACCACAGATACTGTCAGACCCGCTGAGATTTTCCAGCATTTTCTGTTTTTGTTCCAGATTCCACCATCTGCAGTATTTTGCTTTTAGTCATTTTGGTGCTTGAGTCGCATTCACCAGTAACCATATTCCATCTGAAGTACCCAGACGCTGTTACCATTGACAAAGCACCTGTCAATTAACCTTCTCTCTCGCTGGTCATGACAGTCCTAATGGATTCCAGGATTCCTGGAGACTCCCTTCTTTAACCCCTTTGCACAGTCTGGTGGGTTCTGACAAGAGGATCTTGATCAATTGGGCCAGTGGGCTGACGAATGGCAGATGGAGTTTCATTTAGATAAATGCGAGGAGATGCATTTTGGTAGATTGAACCAGGGCAGGACTTACTCAGTTAATGGTAGGGCGTTGGGGAGAGTTACAGAACAAAGAGATCTAGGGATACATGTTCATAGCTCCTTGAAAGTGGAGTCACAGGTGGACAGAATGGTGAAGAAGGCATTCAGTATGCTTCGTTTCATTGGTCAGAACATTGAATACAGGAGTTGGGACGTCTTGTTGAAGTTGTACAAGACATTGGTAAGGCCACACTTGGAATGCTGTGTACAGATCTGGTAACCCTATGATAGAAAGGATATTATTAAACTAGAAAGAGTACAGAAAAGATTTATTAGGATGCTACCGGGACTTGATGGTTTGAGTTATAAGGAGAGGCTGGATAGACTGGGACTTTTTTCTCTGAAGCGTAGAAGACTGAGGGGTGAACTTATAGAGGTCTATAAAATAATGAGGAGCATAGATCAGCTAGATCGTCAATATATTTTCCCAAAGGTAGGGGAGTCTAAAACTAGAGAGCATAGGTTTAAGATGAGAGGGGAGAGATACAAAAGTGTCCAGAGGGGCAATTTTTTCACACAGAGGGTGGCGAGTGTCTGGAACAAGCTGCCAAAGGTAGTAGTAGAGGCAGGTACAATTTTGTCCTTTAAAAAGCATTTAGACAGTTACCTGGGTAAGATGGGTATAGAGGGATATGGGCCAAACGCTTGCAATTGGGACTAGCTTAATTGTTTTTTTAAAAAGGCAGCATGGACAAGTTGGGCCGAAGGGCCCGTTTCCATGCTGTAAACCTCTATGACTCTAAGCCATCCATGGACACTTTCCATCAGAAGTCTCAGTACAGTGGTTCAGAGCAAGAATCCTGTGAATTGTTTTACCCTCTACATTCCAGGTGTGTTGAAGTCCACTCAGATCAGCTAATTCAGAACAGACCGGGGATAGTTCCAAGCATGAACTGAATCTGCCATCTACCTGTTCACTCTACCAACCTCGCTCTGTTTTGCATTCCTCACACTTGTGATCACTGCTCAGTTGCTATCTTCATCAGCTCTCTTTTATTTCTCCAAATGCTTTATATTTCATAGAATGCACCGCTCAAAGAGTGGTGGAAGGAGGTTCATCCATAACTTTGGAAGCGATGAAGAAACAGCTAAGACTAACTGGATAGCTCTACCGAAGAGTTGGCACAGGTCTGTTGGGCTGAATGGCCTCCTCCTGTGCTATATCATTTAGAATTCTATGTTAAATAGAAACGATAGAGGTTCCAGCATAATTCACTGGACACACAACTAACTGCATCAGACAATCTTGTTGGAGTAAACTCAAGATTAAAGGATACCAGATGGTTACCAGGCACAAAATGGACTCTGGGAAAAGACATTAAGATGTGCTGACTTGGGCACAGACATTGCACAGCGAGTTAAAACCTGTTAGTGTCTAAATTACTGCAGGAAATAGATCAGACCTTGAGGCACCTTAGTTTGAGATAAAGCAGAACCAAAACAATGAGTTTTGGTAATGAGATCAGTCGTTGATGGGGGGCATAAATGCATTAATGTATCTACTCTATGTATAACGATGTGCTGACTGCCAATGTCCGTACTTGTCTACTCTATGTATAATGATGTGCTAACGGCTAATGTCCGTACTTGTCCATTATTTGAAAATGTATAAAAGATGCTTAACTGCCATTTTAAAGTTGAGAAGGTGACTGCGTGCACTGCGGAGTGCCCAGCGCTTCTCCCAAAGCTTTGTTCAATAAACTGCGTGCTGAATCTTTAGATCTGACTCCGAGTGGTGATTTTCCCACAACAATCTCAAAAAGCATCAAACTTTCTTTGCTTCAGTTCCCTGGTCACCGTTTGAACTTCTTTTCAGAAGGTCAGCTACCAGATACACTGCCCAACTTGTGTAACCAACACTTGAGTTGCTGGGAATTTCCTGAGAGCTTCTCACACTCTACTCCTTCAGCAGAAATTATAAAACAATAAGTTCTGCATAAACGGAGGTGTCTTCCCAACTGCAAAAGTTATGGTGGCAGAGGAGGAGAATGCTCCAAGGAAATTTCTGGTAAATATTTACTATTACAGCCCAAGGTATCAATAGAGTCTTTTGTCCCTTGGTGAAAGTAACAACTTTGGACAGTGATTTATTTGCTTCTGCAAAAACATTTGATTGCAGTGACTGACTGGTGTATTAAATAACACAGAAAGTGGTCAAATTACCAGGCTATGGTTTTTTGCAGTGATGGTCTTGACAAAATCAGGGTCCCAGATCACAAGGTCGGCATCCGAACCTACTGCAATGCGTCCCTTCCTTGGGTACAAATTGAAAATCTTGGCAGCATTGGTGCTGGTCACTGCTACAAATTGATTTTCATCCATTTTTCCAGAGACCTGTGACAAAATACATTTCAGTTAAAGAACACTGACAGTTGGGGACACCGTGGAGGCATCTAACAAATAATTATTGGGCTTTACTCATTCATGTGGGTGTCACTGGCTGGGCTAGCAATTATTACCCATCCCCAAGGCATTCAAACATCAACCACACTGCTGTGGATCTGCAGTCACATATAGGCCAAACTGGATAAGGAAAACAGATTTCCTCCCCTAAAGTGAACCAGATGGGTTTTTATGACAACCAACAAAGGTTTCATGGTCACCATTCTTCTTCATTACAGATGTTTGTTGAATGCATGGTAGAATTCGAACCTGGGTACCAGAACGTTACCCTGGGTCTCTGCATCACCACTGTGCCACTGCCTTCTCATTTAGTCTTAGTGTATTGCAATACTGCAGGTGCATTCCTCACCCCACAAAATCCAATTTCCAGTGTACTAAATGATTGTTCAGTAATTTAATTTTCAAGAAAGATCTAGGTGATGAATGTCATTGAAATCCACGCACTTTCCCTCCCTGTTATCTTATGCACCTTTGTTCTAATATTCAGGCTCGCGTTGAAGGAGAAATTTATATCTCAAACTTCGTATCTTCAATTTTCTCTGTCTACATTTCCCGCTGCCTCGGAAAAGCAGCCAGCATAATCAAGGACCCCACGCACCCCGGACATTCTCTCTTCCACCTTCTTCCGTCGGAAAAGATACAAAAGTCTGAGGTCATGTACCAACTGACTCAAGAACAGCATCTTTCCTGCTGCCATCAGACTTTTGAATGGACCTACCTTGTGTTAAGTTGATCTTTCTCGATACCTCAGCTATGACTGTAACACTACATTCTGCACCCTCTCCTTTCCTTCTCTATGAACAATATGCTTTGTCTGTATAGCACACAAGAAACAATACTTTTCACTGTATACTAATACATGTGGCAATAATAAATCAAATTAAAAATCAATAAAAAGTTCTCTTTGTGGCCTCCTTTCAAGTCTCATAGCCTCTTAGCAATTTTGTCACAGCTGAATGCTCTAGAAGTATAAAGGTGAGGCTTGGAGTCTTCCTCTGCAAGTCCCCACAGCCTAAGACACATCAGCACTTGGTTTTTCATTTTTCCTTGACAAGGATTCTACTTACCACAGCTTTATCCCAAACAATGGACATTCTCTCCTCAATTCCATTGGTACCTTCAGGAATCAGGGTGAAGTCATCCTTTCCTAACGCCTTTTGAGAGGTGTTGAAAGTACAGTGTGCGCTGCCAGTGACCTGCAGGTCACCACTGTAAGTACAAAGAAAGACTGAGGGTCAATAAGGGTGCTTACCTAGATCCATTCAACACACTGACAAACGTTTTTTTTAAAAAACAGACCTTCTCTACCTAATCAGTAGCGAGATATTAAACAAAACAGACCACAACAATTCAGCCTCTGCTGAATAACTACTAAATGAAAAGTTAGAAACATCCAATGCTGCATAGTTTGAAAGAAAAATTAGTTGAGCTTCCAACACTCATCCGCTAATCAGTGACATTTGCTTGCTCCCTGCTGACTGGGCAATCTGGGCAATGTGGCAAAAAAATCAGTCCATTTCTGTGCAGCAACGTCCCGGCAAGACTCACACCGGGGTTTTCCCATCCCGCTCGCCACGGGATCCGTAGTGGGTGGAGCGGGATGGGGGCAGACCATGCAACGGTCTGTTGAACTCGGACGGGATTTTCTGGTTTTAGGGCGAGCGTGGCCAGGAAATCCCAGCCCCAGTCTCAGCCGTGGCGCAGTGGATAGCACACCCACCTGAGTCAGAAGTTGTAGGTTCAAATCTCACTCCAGAGACAAAAATCAACGCCGATACCCCAGTGCAAGTACTGAGGTGGCACTGTATTTTTGGTTGAGGCATTAAACCAAAGACAATCAATTCTTTCAGGTGGATGCAAAAGATTCCACAGCAATGTTTTGACTCAGAGCTGGTCCCAGTGAGCTGGCTAATATTTATTCCTCAATCAACACCAGTAAAGAATTTGACCTGAACTTTTGCAGATTGCCGCTCTGTTACTAGTTCCTACTTCAAAATCCAGCTGTGCAACAACTGTACGGAGCATCACGCTCCCGAAGCCTTCTATCAAGGGTTGCAAAATTGGACTTATGGGGGGGTCACACCCACTTTTTCATGGCACGAGTTGCTGTAAAGCTGGTGCATTTAAAGGTCCAGCCACTTACAAGGCATGGAGAAGGTAGGTTTACAAGCTAGGTGGGTCGGATTGGGGTTGTACGGTTGATGAGAGGTGGGGTGGGAGTGGTGGAGGGAATGAGGCTGTGGTGTCGAGTGTTCATGGGGGTTCTGTGGGGAAGTCAGTACTACAGTTACCCAGGAGTTAGAAGTGCCATTATTACAAGACAATTGGAGCTATCCAAACTTTTACAATTTAAATTGTACTTTCGGATGGTTTCGATTACAGGTCAATTGCCCAATAGAAGTTTGAACTTACCGGGCAATATTTACCTGGGGTCCTCTGGGGGGCTGGGCATTCCCCAGTACATTTTTGGAGTTCTCCCTGAAACATCTCCCAGAAGCTTAGACTTTAGAGGCCATTATATTTCTGTTTGTGGGAGCTCACTGTGCACAAACAGGCTGCAATGACTATACTTCAAAATCACTTCTGCAGCTCCAAAAGGTTTTGGGTCAACATGAGGTTGTGAAAGCATGATTTAAACGCAAGAATTATTTTCTTCTTCCTTTCTCTGCCCTCTGAAGAGAAAGGAGTGGAAAAGTAGAGCAAAACTGGGAAGCAGGGGAGAGGGTATGAACATTTCAGAAATCTCTCCAATTCTCATTACTGTGGAGCTGTCTGACTCAAGGTTGATGGAAAAGCAAGCTACAAAAATAACCGGGAAAGTGGATGGGGAGCTGATGAAAGGAGGACTTGAGTGCAGTGCAAAGCATCTTCCCGTACACACAACAATCAACAGTAGACACCAGAGTGAAACTGTCAGTATTTTTAGAAAGAATAATGGACCCTTTCGTTTTGCAGCCAAGGTCCAATTCACAAATCCCAGGATATCTCACTGAAATAGTCACAAAATTGGGAGCATTCTGACAAAGGGTGAATGTGCCCTTACTTCTTTGCACCCAGTTACTTATTTCACAAAATACAACCTAGAGGTCCAACTGCTCCAATTGAAAATGCCTTCCTAAATGGACCTTTCAGTGTTTTATGCTATTTCTTTATTCTAAATTCTGGTCTTCCTTGAATAAGCATTCAAGATGTACCTTCACATTCCATTTCTATCTCACATCTCTATAAAAGGTTTCCTCCTGGGTCCTTTACTTCATTTTCTGCCCTGTTATAGCCTTGCTCCTCAAATACAGATACAATTTGCATTTAAATTATGCAGTGCCTTCAGTCTCAGTGGCCGCCTGTGGTAAATTGTTCCATGCCCAAATTATCTTTGGTTTGGTTAAACTTCCTTTACTTTTCGTACTCGTTCACCCAGTGATATCTGAGAGTCTGTCACTATTGATTGTGGAGAAAACTTGAACCCTATTTGGTATCAAAACTTTTCGGTTATGGATTTTGCACCAAGTTGTCCCACTTGTGAATTTCAATGTTCAGGATAACATATTATCAGCTAAGATCTGCTGCTCGAGAGACTTGCATGTACCAAGCATGTACCAAGATAGCAAGGAGTTCAGGTAGTCTGGAGTAGTCGGATCAGGACTCAGTGGAGGGGAAGTCACAAAAGCAGCTGCTTTGGCCCAGTTCTTGCTCCAGTAATGAGATCCATCAGTTCCCAGGCTTGCAGTGATCGGTTCTCCATACACAACAGTGCCTGTAGGGAAAAGAGCATGTCATTAGCTCTTTTATTTAAATGAAGACTTGAATTGAGAGAAGCTGGTTTATTTTCAAACCCTACTGCCAGCTGGAGTTGAATGAGAAAAATGTGCTGTTTTTAATTTCATTGTTCATGGGTTTACAAGTATTGCATGATTCATGTTCAGTTTCTATTCCGATCATGCACAAACACACATGCACACAGTGCCAGTTCTTTTGTTCAATCAATAAATTCCTGGTAAGCAGGGAAAAATTAATTCCCCTGGCAAGTGGGCAGGCAATCAGAGGTCAGGTTTAAAATTATAACCAAAAAAGAGTTAGAGAAGAAATAAGGAGAAATTCTTCACACAGAGGACTGTTAAGATCTGGAATATAGATGAAAGGTATCAGATTGCATTGGAACTCTCAGAAGGCACTTGGGCATTTTCTTGAACAAGTTTAATTTGCAGAGTTCAGTGAAACAAACCTGGGGTGAGAGACTAAATTGGACAGCTCTTTCAGAGAGCTTGCACAGGGCTGATAGGCCAAATGGTCTCATTCTGTGCTATGATCAGTTGTTACTTGAGCCAAAGTTCATGTAAGCTAATGTGGCACCTCGAAAGTACTTGCACAGGCTGCAAAAATCACCATACGTGCGTGGTCATGCAAAAAAGTTTAAATAGGCCACACACTTAAATACGTCACCCGCAGGCTGCACACTAAAAAAAGGTACTCACCACAGCTTTGATTCATGTCAGCCTGTTCCAGAATGTCCCAACTTGAGTAATTCCCCTTGATAAAGAGAGCCAGCATAAACAGACCTCATCTGGGACTCCAAGACAGGAGAGCAGGCAAGCATATGGGATTGGGACTACTGCATCTTTGGAGAACAAATACCAGCAAGGACTGGTTGGGCCAAATGGCCTGTTTGTTGTCTTTTCTATTGATGGCTGGATCCTAGTTGTAGGAAATAATTGTTGACCCAACGAAGGTGGGCATTTCCCCTACAGACAAAATATTTGATCTGACTACGTAGTTGATATCGCGCATGGATAACTGTGGGGACTGAGAACAAAGCTCATTGGCTTATTGAAACATCTTAATTACTTTCCTCTTTAACCAAGTCAATTAAAAATGCAATGATCGAGTTCTGCTTGCACCATTTTAGCTTTGGAGCAGAGCCTTTTTTTTCACATCACTACAATATCCAATGGGTTCACTCTCGCATCCAAATCTAAAACTCTGCCTTGAAGTTTTACTTTGATGCTTAAGCACATGACCTCAACTGACACTTCCTGACTGGATGGAAGGCATGCAACAGTTTTGGGGTTATCTTTGTTAACTTATCAGTCCAGTAAATGTCCCAAACTGAAGAGTTCTCCTGATGTCCCGGCTAACATTCTGTCCTCAAACAATATTTTAAAGGAAGGTGGATTGGTCATTCATCTCGGGTGCTGTCTGTGAGGCACTGTTGATTTAAAATGGCTTCTGCACTATTGATGTACTTCAAAGTTACTCCATTATTTGGAGATTTGCTGTAATGGGATGATACCGCCAGGCAAGAAATACTTTCTTTTTGCACTGCTACTAAAGCTACAATGGACACAATGAGGAACAATCCCAATTTTAAAACAACAAGTTGACGGTCCACAGGAAAGGACCATAGTGCTGCCCCATTAAGTGCTTCCAGCCCAGATAAATCATGCAGTAGATGGAATAACAGGTTCTCTCTCTCCCAAACAATAACATTATGCAAAACCACTGATGAACACTATAAATGGCAATGTTTGATCTTTTGATGTCCAGGCGTTGTGAAGACCTGGAGAAGCAGAGGAGGAACATTCAACTTGCAGGCCTAGAGTTGGTAAAAATCCAGGCAATGGGGGTGAAAGAACAAATATTCAGGAGAAGGGCAGATACATACCTTTCTTCCTGGCTTGAGCAATGATATCAGCAGCAGTTTTACTCATTACTTTGGTCACGTAGAGCGGGCAGTTGGTTTGATTTGCAATAGTGATGGCCCGGTTCACTGCTTCTGCTTCAACCTGCAGAGGGAGAAACATGTTGGGTCACATGGGGAAAAAACCTTCATAAAATCATGTCACCCATGATTTGAACAAAGGACAGGATTATTTCCTCCTACTTTTATTTCTTATAGTAATCAGCTCTAGTTTTGTTAACACAGAAACTGCTCTGTGGACTGCTCTGTATTCACTTGTGGGAGAAAGTCCCATTTCCAAATACTGCTTGAAGCAGAGTAATTCTCGAACCAAAAGAAAATCTCAGCAGGGCTGGCAGCATCTGTAAGGAGAGAAAAGAGCTGACGTCGAGTCCCGATGACCCCCTGTCAAAGCTAAAAGACATAGAAACAGTATTCACAATATTTTGCTTTTATGCTTTAACTCTTGAACCAACTGTGGTACACAGTGCAACTTAATTAACCAATTTCTACCTGCTCAAACAGTAGTTCTCAAAATTCTGTTGCAATAATCACTCTACAATGACACACTTCACAGTGGCAGCCACTAAATAGCACTGAGTCTCAACTGTAACCACTAACTAAGCACAGGCTCCAAGTAGACGCTTCGATGATCTCGACCTGTATGACTTAGTCGCCCATTGGGTTTTACAGGAGCAACTTCCAAGGCCTGATCTGAATTCACAACACATATGTAATGATTGTGGGGTCTGTCTCTTTAAGACAGCACAGCAGAAGAGGGTCATCTGGCTTGAAGGACCAATGGGAACCAAGAGTGAATGATCATGGCCCATCGAGCCTGCACCGACAACAATCCCACACAGGTCCTATCCTATTCCCATAACCCCACATATTTACCTCCTAATCCCCCTGACATTAAGGAGCAATTTATCATGGCCAATCAACCTAACTCACACACATTTGGACTGTGGGAGGAAACCGGAGCACCTGGAGGAAACCCATAGAGGCACGGGGAGAATGTGCAAACTCCACACAGACAGTAACCCAAGGCCTGGGTCCCTGGCACTGTGAGGCAGCAGTGCTAACCACTGTGCCACCGTCCCAGAGGGTGAAGTCCTCACTTGGGCAGAATACATCTGAAAGCCATGTAGTAAACATGTGAGGGCTGGAGCAGTGGGGGAGGCTTTTCCAGGGCAGCAAACCCCTTTACATATTTTCTCTTTTATCAATAAAAACCTTTTGTTTGTAATTAAGCCTCAAATGTCTTGACAAAACCAGAAGTGTGCCATGCTATTACAACATTTAAATTACTGACAAAGCATCAGAACCAGCAGCTTTTGAACTCTTGCTGCCATTTGATGGTCAAGCAACTTGGTAATGGGCAATGGAGCAGATGGTGCAAGGTCCCAAGAATAAAATTTCAGTTGGAAGAGTCATGAACTAATGGCTGAACTGAACAAAGTATGTCATGGGTTTCTGCCTCATAACCAGTTATAATGTTGCTTGATCATCGTACAGCAGTAATTGTTTAAACAAAAATTCTGATCCTAAAATCAGGTGCATCAGAATGTTATCCCTGCGTTTCAAAACCTATCATCTCACCTCCTCTGGCCGGCTCAGTACATGGCCTTCAGGTCCAGTGATACCCAGTGCAAGAATCCTCTGCTGTTCCTGCAACAGGAAGCATGGTGGTTAGGAGGCGGTTTCACAAAACAGTCCATGTAACCCTAAGGGGATAATTATTGCTAACAGCAGAATCCAGTTCTTATTTCACAGCAATGAGCAAAGGCCAAGTGACACACTCTCACCGAAAAGTCACACTAAGATTTCTTTATTTCAATCTTGGTAAAGTTGACGAATATAAAAAGTGTACTGATGTGGACAAGGCAGCCAATACCTCCGAGTGGCATAAATCCATAGTCAGCAGAAACCATCACCTTCAAGAGGCAGAAATAAATTGGGAGCTGAGGGGGAATTGTTCAACTTTGGTGTTCTTCACTTATTTCAGCTGTGGCTCTCCAGGTGGGAAATTTGGGGTTCAAGTCCCACTCCAGAGACTTGAGCACAAACATATTGGCTGACAGTCACAATGTAGTGCCCAGGTAGTGCTGCACTGTTGGAACCATCATCCTTCAGATGAGGTATTCAATACACACATGACTTAGATGAAGGAACCGAAGGTATGGTTGTGAAATTTGCTGATGACACAAAAATTGGTAGGGAAGTGAATTGTGAACGGGACACAAGAAGGCTACAAAGTGACATAGATAGAGCGGGCAAAGATCTGGCAAATGGAGTATAATTGAGGAAAACGTGAAGTGGTTCATTTTGGCAGGAAAAATAAAAAGACGACTGTGAGATCTGAGATTCAGAGGGATCTGGGTGCCCTTATGCATGAATCGCAAAAAACTAGTATGCAGGAACAGCAAGTAATTAGCAAAGCTAATTAAATGCCACAGTTTATAGTGAGGGGGAATGATAACCAAAGTTCGGAGGTTATGCTTCAGTTGTACAAATCATTGGTGAGAACACATGTGGAGTATTGTGTATCATATTGGTTGCCTTATTTTAGGAAAGATGTAAATGTGCGAGAAGCAGTCCAGAGAAGGATTATTAGACTAACACTAGGAATGGGCAAGTTGTCTCATGATGAAAAGTTGGACTGGTTAGGCTTATGGTCACTAGAGTTAAGAAGGATGAGAGGCGACTTGATTGAAACATACAACATCCTAAGGGATACTGACAGGGTGCATCTGAGAGGAGATTTCCTCTTGTCAGAAAATCTGGAACCGGGGTCACTGTTTAAAAACTGCTCATTTAAGACAGCGATGAGAAGAAATTTTTCCTCTGAGGGTGGTGAGTGTTTGGAACTCAAAAGGCAGTGAAAGCAGAGTTGTTGAATATTTTAAAGGGAGAGCTAGATAGATTCTTGATAAACAAGGGGTGAAAGCAGGAATGTGGGGTTGAGGTTACAAGAGATTTTATGAACCGCAGAGCAGACTTGAAGGACTGAAGGGCCAACTCCTGCCCCTAAATCATACGTTCATATGTCAAGGGGAGATGTTAGATTTTCTCATCTTGGAGTTGGTCTGACACTTGTATGGAGCAAATGTTACTTGATATTGGACCAATGACCTGCATGAAGGGGCCGGACATTATGGTAGCTAAATGTGCTGATGACGGAAAGATAAGTAGATTGTCAAGAGGACATAAAGGGTTCACAGCGGAATTTAGACGGATTAACAAATGAGCAAACATTTGACAAATAAGGTGGGAAAATATGAACTTGTCTACTTGGGCAGAAAATGTGAAAAAGCAGTATGTTATTTGAATGGAAAGAGACTGCAGAACTATGCAGCACAGACCGGGCAGGGGTGAAACCAGGATCTCCTGGCTGGAATATGCTTCTTGGCCAATGGCTAAGTCAAGTGTCAGATCAAGCCCAAGATCAGGTGCATGCCTTATCTTGTCCTCTTGGATCTTGTTTGTCCCATTTGTGAGGACTGTGAATTGGATTCAATTTGAATTTGGTTTTTGAAGCAGGCAAGGAGATGGATTCGGGTCTGCTCGGTCAGCTCCATGCATTGGCTTTGTAACTTGAAGAATGGAGGAACTTTAAGAAAGGTGGAAAAAGTATATTTTTAAAAAACTATACAGTGCAGAGGGATCTGCACGTCTTAGCACATGACTCATAAATGTTGGTATGCAAATGCAGCAAGAGATTAGCAAGGTAAATGGAATGTTGGCATTTACTGCAAGGGGATTTTGGAATATACAAGTTGGGAAATGTTGCTGCAACTGGATAGGGCTTTGGTGAGGCCTCATCTGGAGTATTGCGTACAGTTTTCACCTCCTTACTTAAAAGATGTAATTGCATTAGAAGCACTTCAGAAAAAGTTCCCTCAACTGATTCCCAGAATGAAGGGTTATCTTATGAGGAAAGCTTGTGCAGATTGAGACAAAATTGGAATTTGGAAGAAAATGAAGTGATCTCACTGAAACATACAAGATCCTGAGGGGACTTGACAGGATGAGGTGATGTTTTCTGCTGTGGAGGGAGTCTAGATAAGGGACACCGTTTAAAAATTAGAGGTCTCCCATTTAAGACTGATATCAGGAGAAATTGCATCTTTCAAACAATCATTAGTCTGCAGAATTCCCTTTCTCAGTGAGCAGTGGAAGCTGGGTCACTGCATATAATCAAGGCTGAGTTCCATAGACTTTTGATCAACAGGGGAGTCAAGGGTGATGGAGGGCAGACAGAACTGTGGAATTGGGGACACAACCAGAACACCCATAATCTTATCAAATTGCAGAGCAGATACAAGAATCCACATTGCCGACTCCTGCTCCAAGTTCTTCGTTGCTCTGTACTCTGACCTGATGATGGAGGAAAGGCCCATTGATGAAGAAGTTGAAGACGGTTGGGAATAGGACACCATCCTGATGAACTCCTGTTGTGATGTCCTGGGGCTGAGGGCATTGGCCTTCAAAACCACAACCATCTTCCTTTGTGCTCAGCATGACTCTGACCAATGGAGATTTTCCATTGATTTCCACTGTCTTCAATTTTGACAGAGTTCCTTAATGATTGGGTCAAATGCTGCCTTGATGCCAAGTGTAGTCGCCCTCCTCTTTCCTCTGGAATTCCTGATCCTCTGTGATCCAACATTCCTTTCTCACAGGTTATCCTGACTTGATGTAAAGTTGCCCATTGGAAGCAGTTATTCATATATCTTCCTTGATCCAGGCAACAGAACATCAAGTGAACTAAACAGGTTTGTGGAATTATAAAACAGATTTGCTGTCACTCTTTGTCAGCAAAATACTGACCGATATAAACAGTAGGGATTCAAGACCCACTCCTGAACTTGGGCAGGAAATTTAGAGAAAATGCAAGAGAAATGTTTCAGGTGGAGACTGTTTGGTACAAACTCCATGAATCTAACATTTCTCTTCAGTTCCTGTTTGAGCTGAAAGAATGGCTGACAATCAATGTTAGAATTTATACCTGCTTCATATCTTTCACAAACAACCCTCATATCTTAAATACCAGAAACTATATTAAAATACCATGACTGTTACATTGGAAAATACAGCGATGAGATAAATGTAAGCTGGCTGGTTTCATGGTCTTTTTTGAAGAATGCTGGCCCTGACACTGGAAGACTTCATTGCGCTGCCCTTCACCGATTGATACCATGGAACTTCAACAGTTCCCTCAAACAACATGTTTACCTTGAAAGATCACACTTCCAGTGTTGTAGTACCTTGTCACGACTGCATTGGAGAGTCAACCAGGATTATATGCCCAGGTTTCAGAGCAGGCCTTGAAACCATATCTGCTATGCATTTTAGTCATTCTATCATTTGCAGGAAAACGTAGCTCGCAACAGATTTCTGTCAACAAGTTCAATCTTTCCTCATGCCAGTAGCGTGGACCAGTTTGACTGTAGATTGAATTTTATCAGTGATTGCTGTACGCCAATCTCTGAGGGTGCGGGGCTGGAGGAGATCGTAGAGATTGGGAAAGATGACAACATGAAAGGCATTGAAAACAATTATGAGAATTTTAAAAATCGAGGTGCTGCTTGTAGGTTACCAGGCACAGGGGTGATGGATAAGCTGGACTTGGTGCTAGTAAGGATATGGGCAGCAGAGTTTTGGACGATCTCAAATTTACTCAGAGTAGCATGTTGCAGGTCAACCAGGAGTGACTTAGAATAGTTAAGTCTAGAAGTAACAAAGGCATGGCTGAGGGTTTCAACGATAGATGAGCTCAGGTAGGGGTGGAATCAGGCAATGCTACAGAGGTGGGGGGGGGGGGGCGCGGGGAGGAATCAGGCAATGCTACAGAGGTGCAAGTTGACAGTCTGAGTTACAGCACGCATGCAGTTTGAAACTCATCTCAGGGTCAAGGTTACAAACAAGATCTGCTTAAGTGGGATTGAGTGGCTATGGAACAGAGCTTGTGGCCAATCAACGTGAGCAGCCTCTGGATAAAGCACAGGAAACCTCAGGCAGTCGTCTTGCTCAGCACAATGCCACTTCTACCTTTACTGTTTTAAATAAAAAGCAGCATTTTTCCAAAGGTCAAGAAAGGCACTCTCTTCCCTTACTTCCAAGCGGTCTCTTATGAAAATCAGTTGACTAAGTATTATGTCTGAGTGCCAGTTTCAGCATTTTACAGACATTAGCTCAGGCTGGGAATCTCAAAACTGGTCTCAGCCATTCCAGTCAGAAATAAAATTTGTTTCTCTGAATCTTGTCACTGTGCAATATCAAGCTCAAATGTGGTTTTGTTAAACAGGCTAGTTGGTATCAATGGAAGTTGCGCAGGGCTGTCCTTAACTTGTGACAAGTTCACCCATTGCACACTTGAGTGGCATCGTTAAAATTTACCTGCTCTAATCTTTAACGGAGTTAACCCTTTAATAGCAGAGTCTATTTGTTAATGTTTAATTCATCCTACATCATGAAAACTATTTGGAATAAAATTATTCAGAAGCATTCAGTATGTCTCATGAAACACCCTCACTTGTGCCAAGTTATGAAATAATTTCCTATACACTCAGTTCCATTTATAAACATGGAGCCAAGGCAGGTTTAGGTTGTTTAGATATAGATCTGAAGTTAATGATGCAACAAGCTCAAGGGGCTGAATGCCTTGCTCCTGTTCACAGACTCCGATGAATCGGATCAAGGGCAAACTCAATTTCACTGAGAGTTATGTATCAAGAGACCAATCAAGTCAGGTTGGGTTAGATTTCAATGCAAATTCATAATGTCCAATTACTGGCTGCTTAACTCATTGTGCTACAAAATGGCAGCCTTTGAATGCAACCTCAATTCAGTTTAACAGTATTTAATGCTTATGGTGTCACCGCAACAATAATACCTCAGCAATAATATCACCATTCTCAGCGTGAACTTGAGCAATGGCACCCATATCACGGATTGCACTCAGGGCTTCATACATCTGCAAGTAAAACATAGACAAACAACAAAAAAGTTATTGTGATAAACTGAACAGGGGAGTACTTTTTTTCCAGTAGATCTCGGCTATGTCATTGGTGCCTTACCTGGGCATCAGAGAGTTGATAACGATCTTTATAAGCCATGTAGACAAGGAAGGAGTTAACACCTGATGGAAAGGATCAGAAAGCTGTAAGTTTCTTGAATTCACTATGTTCCATCCATAATAAGACATGATTCTGACTTTGTGGAGAATGGCTGCCAGATCACTGGGAGATAAGTAAGATTTAAATGAAGATCTTTTCCAAGGCAGGCCCTGACTGCCAGAACTAAAAGTTCAACTGCCTGACCAAATTTGTTTTAAACACAGCATTCCACAGTACAAGAAGTTAAGGCATGGCCCCTGCCCAAGGTTAAGTAAGTGGCATTTGCTATATCACAGATTACATAACACTTGCAAGGTTTATACATCAAATTCAATATGCTTGGGTGGGAGCACTCAGTCACAAGGCTGGAGCCATTCCTTATCAGGGACATCCGGTGCCCTCGTGCTAAATTAGCTGTGGGGACTCTGTTTGGACTTGCAGGAAGGGACCTGCTATCTTGTGCCATATGATAGCACAATGTTTAGAGCAACAAGTGTTCTCTATAATTTATAGATTGAATGTCATTTGTTTAAGCTCCTGGTCAGAAACCTTGAAACTGAAGCATACAACATTAACTACTTCTGCTTATATTGTGCCTTTAAGTAAACTTTCTCAAGGCATTTCACTGAACTTTTACATGAAACAAACTTTAACATGAAGCCATATAAGAAGATACTAAAACAGTTGGCCAAAAGCTTGATCAGATGCAGCACCTTAAACAAGGAGAGAACAGGATGCAAAGCTGGAGGAGATAATTCCAAAGCTTTGGATCCAGGCAACTTCAGGAAGAGTCACCAATAATGTGGAGTGATATAAATCAAGGTTACATAAAAAGCCAGAATTTGAAGAGTGCTAAAATACAGAGTTAGAAAGGGTCAAGGCCTTGGAGTGATTTGAAAACAAGGATAAGAATTTTAGAATTGAGGTACTGTCAAACAAGAAGGCAATGCAGCAGGCACAGGGGTGGACAAATGAATAAAGCTTGACAACAGCAGAAAATGCTATAAAAACTCAGCAGGTATGACAACATCTATGGAGAGAGAATAGAGCCAACGTTTCAAATCAGGATGACCTTTCATCAGAGCTTTAGACAAAGAAAATCGGACTGAAATTTATAATACGAGGATGGAGGGGGGCTGCAATTGGACAAAGGGAATGTAGATGGTGATGATAAAGTGTGAGAAAGATGCTAAGAACATCCATTAAGAGAGGGGGGGGGGGCGGCGGTGTGGAGAGCAAGATTTCAGAAGTGGAACAGTAAAAATAATATAAAGTAATATAAATGGATGAATAAGATGAAAAGAGGAAATTAATATAAATGGAAATAGGGCGGTGGAGAGGAGAGAGTTCATGCTCTAAAGTTGTTGAACTCAATGTTCATTCCAGAAGGCTGTAAAGTGCCCAATCGGAAGATGAAGTGCTGTTCCTCTAGTTTTTGTTGGGCTTCACTTGAACATTGCAAAAGGGCAAGGACGGACATGTGGACAGGATAGCAGGGTGGTGAAATGGTAAGCGACAGGAAGGTCTGGGTCCTGCTGGCGGTCGGGTCTAAACATTTGATTTTATTCTCTCTCCACAGAAATTTGACTTGAAACATTGGCTCTATTCTCTCTCCACGGATGCTATCAGACCTGAGTTTTTCCAGCATTTTCTGTTCTTGTTTCAGATTCCACCATCCACAGTATTTTGCCTTTGACAATAGCAGAGTTTTGTGTAAATGTGCAAGATGGGATGTTTGCCAAGAGAACACTGATGGGGTCAAGTGTGTTTCTGATCACAAAATCAAAAATGGGAAAACCAGAGGTGGCAATTTGAACTGCAAGCTCAATGTGTATTATTCTTCACAGTGGTAAAACCAGCGTCAGAGCAGATGTGTTAAAAATATATTTGTTCACAATTTTTCCCTGCTCATCCTGTCCTTCTTGCACTGGCCCCTGTCCAGATACAATTCCAGCGTGTCAGCAAATCACTTCATGGAACAATATTTGATTAATGAGAGAACCTGCACTTTGAAGTACTTTCTGTGACTCACTGGCTGAACTGTCAAGGTGATTTGATTCCTCTTATTCGCCCACTCAAGGTTTTCTGCTACCTTCAATCTCTTGTATAATATTTCCATTCAAACAGATAATGGATGGCATTCACTGGGGCCACTAGCCCCTAACGGGAATCCGGTGGCCCGTTGAATCAGGCCCGATGCGCCAATCAGATGAATATTTAGAAATCCTCATCTGCATTTAAGTATCAGACTGGAAGTTCGATTCAATGGGTCCTCCTCTGATGCAGCTGCCACCCACCCATCCAGCGGGAAGTCCATAGGCCAGGCTTGAGTCAGGAACTGACAAACCCTGGACCTGCCACCTCCGGCTGGGGGTCTCATGGCTGCACTTGTCCTTGTTGCCCTGGGAAAGCTGCTGTTCACTTTCAGGATAGTGATTTCAGACAACATTCTTGGAAGGTGTTCATTATTGTCTCTGTTCTTTAAAACTTTGAAGTGCCCTAGTCACTTTGATATCCATGCCCCATGGACAGATGGAAGCCTTCAAAATCACTGCCACACTCCATTGCATGTTAGGGATTGAGCCAGGTGTTAAAAGACCTCCTTAAAGTGCTCTTATAGAAATGGCCTGTCAAGATTCCCCAGCAGAACCCCTTGCTTTCTCTTGTAGGGTACAGCTGCCCCAAAACCTCTTGGAAGTGCTTTGATGGTCAGTTTCACTGGGGAGTTCTCCTTTTAACATTGAAAGAGTAGTTTCTGTTATCTGGATTGGCTGTTTAACTCTAAGAATATTTAGACATGCTAATGGTGGGAGAATTCCATCTGATGGCATTGCTTACGCCAGCAGTTTTCCCGCTCACCAGAGCACTTCGAGCAAAAATGAGAGAATCTTGGCCAATATCTTTTCCAGTCATTTTTGAAGTAATATATCCAGATATTTCACAAATTAAATCATGGATTTAAAATTCTGTGCCTTTTTTGCATTATTTGGATCAAATTATGCTCTGATATTAGCTTTTGAGCTGATCATTTATTTTTTTAATCAGCACAAAGTAAACATCACAGCTCAAACCCTGGGCCCTCCCAGTTATAAGGCCTTGAGTTGATGAGCTCCACCATTTCCAGGCAGTTGTAAAACGGTGACAGGCAATTGTTGCACGTAATCTTGAATTCTGCGCAAATCTACAGAATCATGCCATCTTCAGCTTATTAATTTCTCAAACTGACAGAAAGGCAGTTCAGTTCAATCTGAAGAAAGACCAAGCAAATGCTCCAGTTGCAACTTTAACACACTCACAGGACATCGTTACAGGAGGATATAGTCAGGCTGGGCAGATCAGTGGCAAATTGAATTCAATCTGGATATGTATGAGGTGGTGCAATTGGCAGGACAAACAAGGCAAGGGAATACATGACGATAGGCAGGACCCTTGGAAGCACCGAGGTGTACAACGTTCCTTTAAGATAGCAGGGCAGGTGGATAAAGTAGTTCAAACATTCGGTGTACTTACCTTCCTTAGCCACGATGTAGAGTTTCAGGGCAGAGAGGTTATGCCGGAATTGTATAAAACGTTGGTTATGCCACAACTAGGGAATTGTGTGCAGTTCTGGAATCCACATTATAGGAGTGATATAATAGTATTAGTAATGATGCACACGAGATTTACCAGGATGATCTCAGCAGGTCTCTGACAAAGGGTCAATCTGTCTCAAAACGTTGGCTCTATTCTCCCTCCACAGATGCTGTCAGACCTGCTGAGATTTTAAAGCATTTTCTGTTTTTGTTCCAGATTCCAGCATCCGCTTTTACCAGGGTGATGCCCGGGCTGAAATGTTTTAGTTTGGATAGACTGGGGTTGTTTTCCTTGGAGCAGAGGAGGCGGAGGCGGACACGATTGAGAATTATAAACTTATGAGGGACATAAATGGACAGGAAGAAACCTTTCCCCTTGGTTGAGGGATCAATGTCTAGGGGGCACAGGTTTAAGTAAGAGGCAAGAGTTTTAGAGGAGGACGTGAAGGAAAACCTTTTTCACCCAAAAGGTGGTAGGAGTCTAGATCACTGCCTGAAAGCGTGGTGAAGGCAGAGAACTGCATAACATTTAAGGAGCAGTTAGGTGTGCATTTCCGAAGCTAAGGCACAGAAGGCTATGGACCAGGTGCTGAAAAACAGCTTTAGAACATAGAACATAGAAAGCCACAGCACAAACAGGCCCTTCGGCCCACAAGTTGCGCTGATCATATCCCTACCTCTAGGCCTATCTATAGCCCTCAATCCCATTAAATCCCATGTACTCATCCAGAAGTCTCTTAAAAGACCCCAACGAGTTTGCCTCCACCACCACCGACGTCAGCCGATTCCACTCACCCACCACCCTCTGAGTGAAAAACTTACCCCTGACATCTCCTCTGTACCTACCCCCCAGCACCTTAAACCTGTGTCCTCTCGTAGCAACCATTTCAGCCCTTGGAAATAGCCTCTGAGAGTCTACCCTATCCAGACCTCTCAACATCTTGTAAACCTCTATCAGGTCACCTCTCATCCTTCGTCTCTCCAGGGAGAAGAGACCAAGCTCCCTCAACCTATCCTCATAAGGCATGCCCCCCAATCCAGGCAACATCCTTGTAAATCTCCTCTGCACCCTTTCAATGGCTTCAACATCTTTCCTGTAATGAGGTGACCAGAACTGCGCGCAGTACTCCAAGTGGGGTCTAACCAGGGTCCTATAAAGCTGCAGCATTATCTCCCGACTCCTAAACTCAATCCCTCGATTAATGAAGGCTAGTACGCCATACGCCTTCTTGACCGCATCCTCCACCTGCGAGGCCGATTTAAGAGTCCTATGGACCCGGACCCCAAGGTCCTTCTGATCCTCTACACTGCTAAGAATGGTACCCTTCATATTATACTGCTGCTTCATCCCATTGGATCTGCCAAAATGGATCACTACACACTTATCCGGGTTGAAGTCCATCTGCCACTTCTCCGCCCAGTCTTGCATTCTATCTATGTCTCGCTGCAACTTCTGACATCCCTCCAAACTATCCACAACACCACCTACCTTGGTGTCGTCAGCAAACTTACCAACCCATCCCTCCACTTCCTCATCCAGGTCATTTATGAAAATGACAAACAGCAAGGGTCCCAGAACAGATCCCTGGGGCACTCCACTAGTCACTGACCTCCATGCAGAGAAAGACCCCTCCACAGCCACTCTCTGCCTTCTGCAGGCAAGCCAGTTCTGGATCCACAAGGCAACAGCCCCTTGGATCCCATGCCCTCTCACTTTCTCAAGAAGTCGTGCATGGGGGACCTTATCGAACGCCTTGCTGAAGTCCATATAGACCACATCCACCGCTCTTCCTTCGTCAATGTGTTTGGTCACATTTTCAAAGAACTCAACCAGGCTCGTAAGGCACGACCTGCCCTTGACAAAGCCGTGCTGACTACTTTTGATCATACTAAACTTCTCTAGATGATCATAAATCCTGTCTCTCAGGATCCTCTCCATCAACTTACCAACCACTGAGGTTAGACTCACCGGTCGGTAATTTCCCGGGCTGTCCCTGTTCCCTTTCTTGAATATAGGGACCACATCTGCAATCCTCCAATCCTCCGGAACCTCTCCCGTCTCCATCGACGATGCAAAGATCATCGCCAAAGGCTCCGCAATCTCCTCCCTCGCCTCCCACAGTAACCTGGGGTACATCCCATCCGGTCCCGGCGACTTACCAACCTTGATGCCATTCAATAGTTCCAACACATCCTCTTTCTTTATGTCCACATGCTCGATCCTTTCTGTCCACCGCAAACCAGCAGTACAACCACCCAGATCCCTTTCCACCGTGAATACCGAGGTAAAGTATTCATTAAGCACCTCCGCCATTTCTAACGGTTCCGCACAAACTTTTCCCCTTTCACCTTTTAAGGGTCCTATGCCTTCACATCTCATCCTTTTACTCTTGACATATTTGTAGAAAGCCTTGGGATTCTCCTTAATCTTACCCGCCAAGGTCTTCTCATGACCCCTTCTCGCTCTCCTAATTTCCTTCTTAAGCTCCTTCCTACATCCCGTATACTTCTCTAAATCCTTAACACCTCCTAGCTCTCTGAACCTTCTGTACGCCTCTCTTTTCTTATTCACCAGGTTCATCACAACCTTCGTGCACCACGGTTCCCGTACCCTACCAACACCCCCCTGTCTCATCGGAACGTTGTCATGCAGAGCTCCAGACAAACATTCCTTGAAAATCCTCCACTTTCCTTCGGTACTTTTCCCCAAGAATGCCTCCTTCCAATTTACCCGTCTAATTTCCTCCCTGATGACACTGTATTTCCCTTTACTCCAGAGAAACACTTTCCTAGCCTGCCTGATCCTATCTCTTTCCAATGCTATCGTGAAGGAGATAGAATTATGATCGCTATCCCCAAGATGCTCACCCACCGAGAGATCCTCCACCTGTCCAGGTTCATTAGCCAGCACCAGATCAAGTACAGCCTCTCCTCTAGTAGGCTTATCCACATACTGTGTCAGGAAACTCTCCTGGACACACCTAACAAACTCCTCTCCATCCAAACCCCTAGCCCTAGGGATATTCCAATCTATGTTTGGGGAATTAAAATCTCCCATCACGACAACTCTGTTATTCCTACATCTCTCCAGGATCTGTTTCCCCATCTGCTCCTCAACATCTCTGTTACTATTGGGCGGCCTATAGAAAACACCCAGCAAAGTTACCGACCCCTTCCTGTTCCTAACCTCCACCCACAGAGACTCCGTAGTCAATCCCTCCACGGCGTCCACCTTCTCTACAGCCGTGACACTATCCCTGATCAACAGTGCCACTCCCCCCCCTCTCTTGCCTCCCTCCCTGTCCTTCCTGAAACATCTAAAACCCGGCACCTGAAGCACCCAGTCCTGTCCCTGAGACATCCAAGTCTCCGTAATGGCCACCACATCACAATTCGAAGCAGCAATCCACGCTCTAAGCTCATCCACTTTATTCACTACACTCCTGGCATTAAAATAGACACATCTCAGACCTTCAGCCTGAGCACTTCCCTTCTCCATCACTCGTCTAACCTCCCTCTTACCCTGTCTACATTCCTTATCTATTTGCGAGCTAACCTCCTCGCTCTCAGTCCCCTCATTTCGATTCCCTCCCCCCAACCTTTCTAGTTTAAAGTCTCTCCAGTAGCCTTAGCCAACCTTCCCGCCAGGATATTGGTCCCCCTGGGATTCAAGTGCCACCCGTCTTTTTTAAACAGGTCACACCTGCCCCTAAAGAGGTCCCAATGATCCAAGTACCCAAATCCTTGTCCTTTGCTCCAGTCCCTCAGCCACGCATTCATTCTCCACCGATTCCTGTTCTCACTCTCCCGCGGCACAGGCAGCAATCCCGAGATTACTACCTTTGCATTCCTCTTTCTCAGCTGTCTACCTAACTCCCTATATTCTCTTTTCATGACCCCTTCCCTCTTCCTACCTATGTCAGCAGTACCTATATGCATCACGACCTTCGGCTCCTCTCCCTCCCCCTTCAGGATTTCTGGGACTCGACCAGAGACATCCCGGACCCCTGCACCAAGGAGGCAAACCACCATCCGAGAGTCCCGTCTGTGTCCGCAAAAACGCCTATCTGACCCCCTCACCGTAGAGTCCCCAATTAGCACTACCCTCCTTTCCTTACCCTTTTGCACTACTGGGCCAGGCTCAGCTCCAGAGACACTGCCACCGCTGCTTCCCCCAGGTGGGCTGTCCTCCCCAGTAGTACTCAGACAGGAGTACTTATTATTAAGGGGCACATCCACCGGGGTGCTCACCATCAACCGAGCTTTCTCCTTCCTCACTGTTACCCAGTTACCCTCCTCCCGTGGTCCCGGTGTGACCACCTGCCGATAGCTCCTGTCAATGACCTCCTCACTATCCCTAACCCGGCGAAGGTCCTCGAGCTGCAATTCCAGTTCCCTAACATGGTCCCTTAGGAACCGCAGCTCAACACACCCAGCACAGATATGGTCGTCCGGGAGGCTAGGAGCCTCCAGGACCTCCCACATCCTACATTGGGAACAACATACTGGCCTCACACTCATAATTGCCCTTTTAAACACACAGGGAAAAAAAAAGTGAATGAAAATTTTAAACTTACCTTTCCTCCTCCTGTTTTCTCCAAAGCCCTGCTCTCACTGGGTCTTTTTTTTTAGGTTAGAGGAGGAGGGAGGGTGGGATACTCTACAAGTGTAGAGTATCGGGATTCCTCTCTGTTCCAATTTATTGGGGGAAAAAAAATCTCTCTCTCCCAGACCTCCCTGCACGACCACTTCCGGGTTTAGATATTTAAAAAAAAACCCGCGAAAAAGTAAGTTAAAAAATAAAAGCGCTTACCCGCAGCACTCCTCTCGCGAATCTCTCCCTCTCTGCTGTACTTCCAAGAAGCAATGAGGCCGATTCACTGAGGTGAGTAACTTTTAAAAAATCTCTCTCTCCCAGACCTCCCTGCGCGACCACTTCCGGGTTTAGATATTTTTTTAAAAACCCGCGAAAAAGTAAGTTAAAAAATAAAAGCGCTTACCCGCAGCATTCCTCTCGCGAATCTCTCCCTCTCTGCTGTACTTCCAAGAAGCAATGAGCTTTAGAATAGTTGGATGGTTTAGCTTTGACCGGTGCAGACATGATGGGCTGAAGGGCCTTTTCTGTGCTGTATACCTGTATGACTATGATTATCTGTAACTCTTTCTTGAATCGTGCTTAGCTATGTTTATACAAATTCTAGCCAGTCTCCACATCTGATCCAAATGCTCATATTTCTAAGTCTGGTCAATGAGCATTAACAAGCTATTTAGGTACTGAGTGCAACACAACCAAGTCTAAACCCTGAAGTCCCCCCTTTTCAGCAGAGGTCACTGGACAGTGAACAAAAGGTACAAATTATGCCTGGCTTCCCTCCCTCCCCCAACACTCCTCTGTTCCACAGGTTCTGACATGCGACTGTATCACCTCTACTTCCCCAGCTATCAGAGGTGGGGGTCTGGGACCTTGCTGCTTTTTGTGGTTCAGCACAACACAGTGTATTTATTCACCAAGCCATACAAGGAATTACAAATGAAAACAGAAATTGCTATAGAACCTCAACACGTCCAGTAGAGTTGGGAAGTGAGAAACATAATTAACATTTCCAGAGCATGTGACTCCTCTTCACAGCTGAAGAGAGGTAAAAATGTCATGGATTTGAGGCTGTTGAAGAGAGGGTGTGCAGCAAAATACAAGGTCAGAGATGGGTGGTAGCTGGGAAGAAATTTGACAAAGATGTCACAGATACAAGAAGAAGTCTCACAACACCAGGTTAAAGTCCAACAGGTTTGTTTCGAATCACGAGCTTTCAGGGTTCTGAAAGCTCGTTCTTACCGTGCCCATCCCAGTCCAACACCAGCATCTCCACATCATAGATACAAGACAAAGGGGGTGGTAGTGATAGTGTTAAAAGACTTGAGACAGATGCCGATTGTGGCAGGAAGGTCAGATAGCAGAATTTATTAACAGCAGAACAAGGGTCGACATTCTGTGAAAGGGAAACGTAAGAACAAGTTGCAAACTGGCCCTGTGGGGAAAGGGATTTGGAAAAAATATATAAAAACGAAGAACAGAATTCATGGTCTGAAGTTCTTTTTATTAATTTATGGGATGTGAGCGTCACTGACTGGACTAACATTTAGTGCCCATTTCTAGTTGCATGAAGAAAGGTGGTGGTGAGCTGCCTTCTTGAACCGTTGCAGTCCCTGAGGTGTAGGTACACCCACAGTGCTGATAGGGAGAGAGTTCCAGGATTTTGACCCAATGACAGTGAAGGAACAGCGATATATTTCCAAGTCAGGATGGTTAGTGACTTGCAGGGAAACCTCCAGATGGTGGTGTTCCCAGGTGCCTGCTGCTCTTGTCCTTCCAGATGGTAGTGGTCATGGATTTGGAAAGTGCTGCCGAAGGAATCTTGGTAAGTTCCTGCAGTGCATCTTATAGATGGTACACTCTGCTGCCACTGTTTGTCAGTGGTGGAGGGAGTGAACATTTGTGGAAGGGGTAGCAATCAAGTAGGCTGCTCTGTTCTGGATGATGTCCAGCTTCTTGAGTGTTGTTGGAGCTGCGCCAAGCAAGCGGAGAGTATACCATTACGCTCCTGACTTGCAAATGGTAGACAAGCTTTGGGGAGTCATGAGGTGTGTTTCTCGCTGCAGGATTCCTGACCTGCTCTTGTGACCACAGTATTTACATGGCTCGTCCAATTCAGTTTCTGGTCAATGGTAACCCCCCTGGATACTGATAGTGGGGGAATTCAATGATGGCAATGCCATTTAATGTCAAAGGTTGATGGTTAGATCCTCTCTTGTTTGAGAAGGTAATTGCCTGGCACTTGTGTGCTGCAAATGTTACTTGCTACTTGTCAGCCCAAGCCTGGATATTGTCCAGGTCTTGCTGCATTTGGACATGGAATGCTTCAATACCTGAGGAGTCACGAATGGTGCTGAACATTGTTTCTTCATCTGCAAACCTCCCCATTTCTAACCTTAAAATGGAAAGAAGGTCATTGATGAAGCAGCTGAAGATGGTTGGGCCCAGGACATTACCCTGAGGATCTCCTGCAGCGATGTCCTGGAGCTGAGATGACTGACCTCCAATCACCACAACCATCTTCCTTTATTACAGCTATGAGTCCAGCCAGTGGAGGGTTTTCCCCTGATTTCCACTGATTCCAGCTTATTGAGTTTTGTGAGGGCTCCTTGATGCCATCCTCGGTCAGATGCTGCCTTAATGTCAAAGACAGATCTTGATCAATTGGGCCAGTGGGCTAACGAATGGCAGATGGAGTTTAATTTAGATAAATGCGAGGTGATGCATTTTGGTAGATTAAACCAGGGCAGGACTTACTCAGTTAATGGTTGGGCATTGGGGAGAGTTATAGAACAAAGAGATCTAGGGGTACAGGTTCATAGCTCCTTGAAAGTGGAGCCATAGGTGAACAGAGTGATGAAGAAGGCATTCGGCATGCTTGGTTTCATTGGTCAGAACATTGAATACAGGAGTTGGGACGTCTTGTTGAAGTTGTACAAGGCATTGGTAAGGCCACACTTGGAATACTGTGTACAGTTCTGGTCACCCTATTATAGAAATGATATTATTAAACTAGAAAGAGTGCAGAAGAGATTCACTAGGATGCTCCCAGGATGTGATGGTTTGAGTTATAAGGAGAGGCTGGATAGACAGATTTTTTTCTCTGGAGCGTAGGAGGCTGAGGGGTGATCTTATAGGGGTCTATAAAATAATGAGGGGTATAGATCAGCTAGACAGTCAATATCTTTTTCCAAAGGTAGGGGAGTCTAAAACTAGAGGGCATAGGTTTAAGGTGAGAGGGGAGAGATACAAAAGGGTCCAGAGGGGCAATCTTTTCACACAGAGGGTGGTGAGTGTCTAGAACAAGCTGCCAGAGGTAGTAGTAGAGGTGGGTACAATTTTGTCTTTTACAAAACATTTAGACAGTTACATGGGTAAGATGGATATAGAGGGATATGGGCCAAATGCGGGCAATTGGGATTAGCTTCGGGGTTTAAAAAAAGGGGCAGCATGGACAAGTTGGGCCTGTTTCCATGCTGTAAACCTCTATGACAGACACTTTACTTCACTCTGGAGTTCAGTTCTTTGTCCAGATTTGAACCAAGGCTGTAATGAGGACACGCACTGAGTGGCTCTGGTGGAACTCAAGTTTATCATCTATGAATGGGTTTTTGCTGATTTAGTGCCCACTTGATAGCGCTATTAATGACTCCTTCCATCACTTTGAAAGTAGACTGATGGGGCAGTAATTGGCCAGGTTGGATTTGTCCTGTTTCTTGTGTAAAAGGCATACCTGGGCAATTTTCCACATTGCCGGGTAGATGCCAGTGTTGTAGCTGTACTGGAACAGCTTGGCTAGGGGAGCGCCAAGTTCTGGAGCACGTCTGATTATTACTGCTGGAATATTGTCAGGGTCCATAGCCTTTTCAGTATCCAGTTGCTGGACTCAATGCTAGTTCCAGAAGGCTGTGCACTGCTGAATCATAAAATAAGATGCTGTTCCTCCAGTTTGTATTGGGTTTCACTGCTACAGGTCCAGGACAGCAATGTGAGCATGATACCAAGATGGTGAACTAGCAAGCAACAGGGTCAGGATCATGCTTGTGGAGCGAAGGTGTTCCGCAAAGCGGTCACCCAGTCTGTATTTAATTTCTTCATTGTTGAGAAAATCCTATTGTGAACAGTGAATACAGTAGATAAAAAAGAAAGAAGTGCAAGTGAATCGCTGTTTCACCTGGTAGAAGTGTTATGGGGTCTTGGACAGTGGGGAGGGGGGAGGAGGCAACATGACAGGCATTACAGCTCCTGTGATTGCATACGAAGGTGCCATGGGAAAACAATGAGGAATTTAGGGTGATTGGGGCAGGGAGGAGGGGGGCAACAAGCCCCGCAGAATGTTGACGGGGTGGGGGTGAGGGATAGATGTGTTTGGTGGTGGCATCATACTGGAGTTTGTGGAAATGGCAGAGGATGAACCTTTGAATGCTGAGGCTGGAAGGGAAAGCAGGGAATGGGGTGAGGGCAGAAGTGCAGGAATGGATAAGACACAGTGGTGGGAAAATCTCAGGAAAAAGGAAGATATTTCAGAAGCGCCATTTTGGAAGGCAGTATCATCAATGTGATGGAGGCCGAGAAGCAGGGAGAATGAGATGGAGTTACAAATCTGTTTTATACCAATTGTTAAGCAAGATTTGAGACACTTATTACTGTTTCGCAATATGACCTTACCATGTTCCTTCACAAGGAAATCCATCTCTTCTTGAAGGCCTTTATACCACTCTGTGATATCAACATGTAGCGAGTAGTCGCAACAAGACTTGTTATCTGCCCATTCTCTCCACTGTTCAAAAGCAGTGATCAAACTGATTCCAGGTTCGGCCACTACATGGTCAACTGAAATAAACATTGTAAAAGTTACAAAATTACTTGGATGGAGAATGGGATTCTACACATTTGTTCCAGAATTACAAGAATCTATTCTTGGTGCAGAGTCTCACTTGATGCAAGTGCAAAACAGGGAGCTGGTGCAGAGGTTAACATGACTTGCCCACACCACAGATGGAGTCTTTGCAGGTTTGTGATGAGAGGGCAAAGATTAGATGGCACACTATTTCGGAAAAACCAGGATCTTTGGCCTAATTAATGCACAACCATGTTGTTTCAAATGCAGTACCTTTCACACCTCCACAGAATAAACAAAGAAACATTTGCATTGAAACAGTGTGTAAGGATGTAGTACGAGTGCCTTAAGTGTAGATTTGTGAAGTTTAGTCAGCTGTTCAGTGCTAGAATCTGATCAACAACCTAATAATCTGCATAGTTTTAGTGTGCAGCAATTGAACTGTAAAAAACACCATGAAAATGAAGGTTGCATTTATAAAACCTGGAATGTATCTGATGACACCATTTTGAATGGAGAAACACTACTGGTGTTTACAGGCCAACAAGCCACATAAAATCACAATGGTTTAAATTTAATCTTCTTTCTACACACCACCAATAACAACACTGAAATTTCATAAGGGAAATTGTTCATTGTTTCCTTTGTTCAATCTGTCTGCCTTGTATGACAAAAGTAACATAGTCAGGAAGAGTACACATAAAGGAGATCTGATTTAACTATTTTTGTCAAGATAATTTTCCTGCACAGTCACAGTCCTCTCCTACATTGGCACTGCTGCACACTAATTTCTGCTTTGAATTATGTTACCTGGATGATGGGTCAGCGACACCGCACTGCACAGCACTGAAGTTAGAGAACAGGAAAGGAGGATTGGGAAAATGAGAAACTTGTGACTATATATTGGCAGATGTAGTGAGTTTTACCAACAAGCAGTGAGCTGTACACATCAGAAAGATCCCTCAATCGCCAGACTGTGCCATGTCACCTTTCTGTTTGGATGGTGGCAGGGGTACTCCAATTAACCTCTGCAGTGGGATTAAGCATTTTTAAAAAGCTCAGCTTCTATTTGCAACTCTTGATCAGTGGTCAGCAGCCCCTAAGGGGAAGCGTACTTGGCAGAATGCATTCTGCAACTGTACCGCTTGTTGGCACTGTCAATACAGTAAATAAAAGCAACATCAGTGGTCATTAAGTAGGAAACAGCATCCCAGAAAAGGAATTACCACCATTTGATAGAGAACGTGGGGGACGGGAGAGAAAAATCAACAAGAAAAAGCTATTCGCTGATTTGAATCAGATTGTGGAAGATAGTGCAATTTTTGAATTGACAAATATACTTTTTGCAAATATATGGAATTATTCTACAGAAGGGAAGAATACAGGTTGGGATGAACAACCGGCCCGCTCAGAGCTGTTGACTGGCCACCAAAAATATTCAGAAGCAGCACTCTTCTAGTTTGTAATACCCCCCTTTTGGAGTTGGATTGAAGGCTTGATCTGCAGTGTATGCCAAGTTGACGAACCTTAAATAAGGACAACGATAGAAGGATGCAAGAGACTTTAATGTTGTCAGTCAAGAAGTAGGTTTGGGGAATGCAGTGTCCCTCTGCAGGTCAGGAGAGCTGAGACACTGGGCAAGACTAAGATTCAATTCAACAGTGACAACCTCACAGTAAAACAACTAATTTATACATATAGAATGAAGAAACAGAGGACTTCAACACAGCTTGGTCCATAAAAGCATAAAGGAAAAAAGTTAAGTCTAAAATGAAACAACTGTTCTAAAAAATGCCTTCTTTTTAAAGATATATGCATATCAGAATGATCTGAGAAACATAAAGAAAGGGGAAGGTGGGGGAATTGAGCTGCAGCAAATGTCTATTTTAGGGAGAAGGGCAGATTAACGTGGCAAGTAATTCCAAATTCAGCACTTTATTTAGATCTAATATTTTGGGTGGGGGCCCACAGAATATTTCAACAAACCATTCCATACAAACATTCCTTTTTAACCAACACCAAATTTGCATCAAAAGAAAAAAGTTGTTCAGTAAACACAAGTTAACTGAGCTCTAGTGTGTTGACACAGTGGTCAAGCTTTTGGAAGGCATGCCTCTTCCAGCTTCAATTGTGCATTGGCATTGCCCAATCCCGTAAGTACCACGGTTACCTGATGCCTCAAGTAGTTTGGTCAATGACTGCATCGCATCACACGTCGTTAAAATTCAACATTTGAAAACAGGGCTTGGTCACGTTTTTGCCAGTTTTTTTTCCTTCTCTCCTGAGGACCCCGATTTCTAATGTGGTTGCATTCTAAGGGCACAGGTATTAATTATATTTTCACATGGCCCTAAACAATGAGTTTGGACACACCATCTGACCGTGGACTGCATCAAATCGAACTCCAAACTTGTCCTCACTCAATGTCCTTGCACATACTTTTCACCATGGGTCATTGGTGAACCATAAAGAGTAAGGGACCCCATGCAATTTTTATCCTTTTCCTTAATTTTGGTAGTTCTCATCTCCAAACTGTTGGCAAGGCTGGATCAAGAGCAACTCTGTATCGGCCAAGGATCAAAGCTAGCACATTTCCTCATTGTTGAGCCCAGTCGACAGAAGGATTTGCCTCAATTAATTTCAGTATCCAACTGTAGACTGTGAATAAGGGCCTGCAGTCAATTGCATAGTTGAAACTTACAATTCTATGTCTTCCTCGGAAAAACAGCTAGAAGTACTATACTTAAAGAGTGATCATTTTTTAATGTTGGTTAAACTTCTAATTATTTCCTGCGTTGCTGCGCACAGCCCTTCAGAACAGCACTGCTTCATTCAGCTGACAGGAGGTATGAAACAAGCACTCCTGCCAAGGGATGTGGCACTCTCCACCACATGGGGCTAAATCTTGACGCTCAGTCAATAGTTAGCACAGCCTGGCTGATCAGAGCAGATGGTATCCAAAAGCACTATAGCCCAGGAGTTAAACCCAGGGTCCTGAGTGGGAGTTCAAATTGGGCAGAAAGAGCCTGGGGTCTGCTGCATCAATTCCAATCCAGCAAAATGGATTTAAATTCCTGTAGATCCCATGAGTTTTGGCACAACTTTTGCAACAATTATCAAAATGCTTTGCAGTTTCTGACAACAAATGCAAATTACATTTGCTACCTGTTCATTTTCAGCTCCAATTCCATTTGTGTCCAATGATAGAAATTTGGTATCTTCCATTAATGCCATATAATAAAAATATACACTCACTCCTTGATGGTTTATAAGCTAAATTGACTAAGCCACAAAATCTAGGAAATTTCCCATTCAACTGCTGATCTATACCAAATTACTATATCTCAGTTAGATATAATTACTGATCTCAACATGTATGCAATTTTGATAGCCTTACCTCAGGAATGATTTACTTATCTCAGAGGCAGGGTAACCAAGCTTCATCAGACTGAGTCTTGGAGTGAAGGGATTATCCCCTAAGGAGAGACTGAATGGACTAGCCCTATTTGTCAGAGAGTTAAGGAAAAATGAGATCTGAGCTCATTGAAATCTTTAAGATTCTTAAGGACTTCAGCAGGTAGATACTGGTAGGATATTTGCCCTGCTGGGGAGTTCAGAACTATGAGTCACTCTCCAACAAATTGAGGTCGGCAATTTAGGACTGAAATGAAGAGAAACTTCTTCACTCCAAGGGTTGTGAATATTTAGAATTCTCTCCCCAGATATGGATGCTAAGTCAGTGAGCATATTCAAGACATAGATCAACATTTTTTGACTGCAAAGGGAGTTGATATGCGGACAATGGAGGAAGGTGTAGCGGAGGTAGGATCACAGGGAGTTTACAAGGGCTTACTCCTGCACCTCTTTCTAATGCTGTTAACCCCAGATAAGGACACAGAAAAAACCCAAGATTGCCAAGGTCCTGGTTGCCCTTCAATATGCCTTGGAGTTAGGAATGAGATTATGTTTAACTGTGCTAGCCCCCTTCCCACTCCCAGCAGTTAATTAGCCAGCTGGCACTCACTCTGCATGTGTACATAACTGTCACCTGAGCACAACACCATCGGACTCCTCCAATTCATATGTAAATAATGTCAAACATTGTACAATACATAATAAATTAGGAGATGCTGCAGATCCATACATGTACGTTACAACATCCTAGTTGTTCCGCTCTGCAATACCCATGTATAAATCATTAGATCCATTATTTCCCTTTCCAACCTTCTTGCCAATCAATTTACTTCTGTTCTTTCAAACTTTTTTTGCAATGGAAACAGTTCATGTACAAAATATTATGAAAGTTAAGTCACAAACTGAATGAAAAACTGAGTCTTACAGATCATAGTCGTGCCCCCAGCCAAAGCTGCTTTTGTTCCCTGGGAGAAATCATCAGCTGCTGTCATCCCTTTGACGGGCATCTGCAGACGGGTGTGGACATCAATCCCCCCAGGAATAACCATCCGTCCGTGGGCATCAGCGACTTTAACCCCACCAGGCACGATCAGATTTTCACCAATTTGCCTATGCGGATGACAAGCAAGTCCGTATTCATTTTTATTTAAATAAAGGATTTATTTATTGATTTTTTTTTCTCTAAACACACGACACCAAGGCTAAGCTGAATAAAGCCATCTTACTTGATCAGACCATCTTCTACATAAATATCAGCAAAAAAAGATTGATCATCATTCACGATTTTTCCACCTTTTACCAGCATACGCTCACTCTGAAAGAGATTTTGTAAAGATCCATTAATTTAA
Organism: Mustelus asterias; assembly: GCF_964213995.1. Taxonomy (NCBI): domain Eukaryota; kingdom Metazoa; phylum Chordata; class Chondrichthyes; order Carcharhiniformes; family Triakidae; genus Mustelus; species Mustelus asterias. The sequence continues at coordinate 65,448,927 of NC_135822.1, read as the reverse complement.
AGGCTCAAATCTTCAGCATTTTTCAGTGTGTGAGATCGGCTGATCTGACAAGCAAACATAATTTTGGAGCATCATGTAGTCAGAAATGAAATTAGATAAAATACATTTAATATAAAAATGCAATATTACTGTACACTGAAACAGCAAATACTAACAATGAGATTTATGTATTCGATCAGTTTGTCTTGTTTTATTATTTTTAGGCTAGGTTATATTATTCCTTAGTAGCTTCATACATTTATGTCATTATCTGGATGGGTTTGGCAAATGAAAATCGACAATTTACTCCACCCTGAATATTCCAGACCATTATATTTACAAGACACACAGAACTGTCCAAGATTGATTCTGACTTAATTTGAAATTACACAAATTAATTACATTTTTAAAAATATTTTTAAATAATTCAAGTCGCTATTATTAAATTGGTCGCACTCAACACCTTCTTTGTTGGAATGCGGTTGGGGACAAATGGATAAATAGTGATATTAATTGCATAATAGATGGTATTTTGCAAAATCTGTTTTCATTTCTTGCCTTGGAGTAAAGCGTTCCTTTTTTTTAAAATTGACTTTCCGTTTTACCGAATTATTTATAAATCAAATTGTATAAACAATCATATCAGAGACGGGGAGGGGGCGGGGAAAGACAGACAGAGGGAGAAATCTCGTCCATCTGCCGCGATTCAGACACCGCCATTATCTCCTCCAAATGCTGCACAGTCGCTGTCCTTGGTCCCACACATATAAAAACTGCGTCGCTCTTGGACAGAAATTATGCAGCCAGGCTCTTTAAACGAGGTCTGCAATGAGCACTGTTCATGTCAGGCACCAGGACCTTGGTATTTCTACCCCAAAATTACAAAATCAATCCGACATTGCGTTTTACAAACAGCCCCTGAATACTTACCGTGATGCGGGGGATATTTTTCTTGCCCTGGTAAGACATGGCTGTGATTATCAATCGGAATCGAACAAACGATAAAACGCAGAATGCAAAAGCTGCAGCCACAGAGCGGTTGCAATTTTTTTTCTCTTTAATATATTTCTTTTCTGCCTCTTGCAACCTCCCCCCCCTTATGCCAGACCGTCCCCAGTTGGGAGAGACTCCAGCAATAACACAATTAGACCAGGCATGCGCCTCGCCGCACCCAACTTGAAGGTAAGTCCAGCCCCTTTGCCGTCCCGATTGGTTTCTATCAACTGATGTGTGACAAGGCTTTCTCTTGGCATTGTGTTCAAGCCACATCATTGAAACAGTTTGATGCCACATTGCAAAACCCAAATTCACTAAAAAGGATGGAGTCACCACAACCTCAGCTTTGTCCCAGGGTGACTTGTTTCATTTATTTTTGTTCACTGATTATTTTTTGTTGCAAATCCAATCTCAAAACAATCAAAGGGTGAAAATCTGCAGTAAGATGGAGAGCAGTCTCAGACACCTTGCAACTTCGCTGTTTGTATTTTACTGCACTCAGCCAATTCTTTCCCATTATTTTAAGTGTTTGCCATTCCATTTCAAAGGGACATTCACAGCCAAAGATTCCAATCCTCATTTGCAGAAAGTCGCATTCCAGGTTAAATGGAGAAGTGGGGCTGAAACTCTTTGGGAAGAAGACAGTTCTCAAGGACTTCATGACTGAGATTAATGACAAATACGCCGACTGGACCGCCAATTTGTTAGATTTGTCTTTGTTGTATGTGCCATTTAATATGTGATTTATAGTTTATAACTGATCATGATCGGTCTGTAGAATTAATGTTTAACTTCCATTGATTCTGGGTGTTAGAATATAAAAGTGCTTACCCAAGTGTTTATTTAGTTAGACTCCTGTAGAGTAAAACATTCATTTGGTTGAAACCATGGAATCTTGTGGCTCAATTCTTTAAGTCAACCATGGATTTTGGGTTACTCTTTTTTTTAAAAAGTTACTGGTCTCAACTGAAATCATAACAGATGTATCAGGAGTTCCCTTCAATTGACTATCAATATTTGGGTAACCAGATTAGTTTCTGAGTGCTTCAGTCAAGCAATGCTTCTGCATGTTACACATCTGGGGAGGACAAGAATTGGGCTTAACTTTGATGTTCACTCCCTCACCTCACCCCTGCCGAAAGTCGAATACCACCTGTTTAATGTCAAGTTTATGTGATAAGTGTTTGGTTAAGGTAGAAAGGGGTTTGTCAACACCAACTGAAACATAAATCTACAGTAGAGGAAGGAAAATCGGTTAGAGGACAGGAGGTTGGGGTGGGGTAAGGGATGTGGAAAGGTGGCTTTAGCAAACAGGGAAATAAGGAATGTCTTTGACATTATTGAGCTCATCAAAAGTATTCAACTAAAAACTCTTCCATTCAGCCACTAATAGATTCTCCTAAATCAGCAAACTACAGGTCAGTTAGCCGAACATCGGTCATTGGAAAAATGAGGGAATCTGTTATTCAGGAGGATATAGCAGGGCACTGGGAAAATCTCAAAGAACAAAGAGCAAAGAAAATTACAGCACAGGAACAGGCCCTTCAGCCCTCCAAGCCTGCACCGTTCATGCTGCCTGACTGAACTAAAACCCCCGACTCTTCCGGGGACCATATCCCCCTATTCTCATCCTATTGATGTATTTGTCAAGATGCCCCTTAAAAGTCACTATCATATCTGCTTCCACTACCTCCCCCGGCAGCCAGTTCCAGGCATTCACCACCCTCTGGTAGTGTGGCGACCAGAATTGAACACTATATTCCAAGTGCGGCAACAAGGCGCACAACATGGTTTGTGAAAAAAATTGTGTTTGACTGATTGACTTAGCAGAGTTCTTTAAGTAACAAGCAACGTGAATAAAGGGGAATCTGTTGATTATGCTGTCCTTAGATTTTCAGAAGGCATTTGGCAAGATGCCACATCAAAGACAACAACACAAAATAGGAGCTTAGTGTCGGGGTTAACATAGATTTAGGTGGATAGAGAACTAGTTAGCTAAAAGGAAACAGAGTTGACATAAATGGGTCATTTTTGGGTTGGCAGAATGTAATGAGTGGATCGCCATGGGGATCAGTGTGGGATCTCAACTATTTACAATCTACATTCATGACTTGGATGAAAGATTAGAATGGATGGTTGCTAAATTTGCGGATAACACAACAGCATGTTGGCAGGTGCAAAGGGATAGAGATAGAGTATGTGAGTGGGCAAAAATTGCTGAACTTTGCATTATAGAGGGATCTGAATCACAAAAAGTTAGTATGCAGATACCACAAATGATTAGGAAGACAAATGTAATCTTGGTGTTTATTGCAATGAGAATGGAATATAAAAGCCAGGAAGTTTTACTTCAATTGTACGAGGCTTTGCTAAGACCACATCGAGAGCAATTTGTGTAGTTCTGGTCTCCTTATTTGAAGTTCAGAGAAGATTCACCTGACTGATTCCTGCGATGAAATCACTGTGTTATCAGGAATATTTGGACAGATTGGGCCTGTATCCACTGGAGTTTGGAAGAATGAGCGGTGATGTTATTGAAACAAAGAAGATCCTGGGGAGATTTCACAGGGTGGAAGTTTAAAGGATGTTTCCCCTTGTAGGAAAGGATGGAACTGGGGGACACAGTTTAAAAGTAAGTGACCTCCCATTTGAGACGGAGATGAGAATGCTTTTCTCTGAGAGTTGTGAGTCTATAAATTCTCTTTGCCAGAGAGTGAGGGTTGCAGAGTCACTGAATACCTTAAGGCCGAATTAAATAACACTTTTAATTAACAAGGGAATTGAGGGGATGGGGATAGACAGTAAAGTAAAAGCCATAATCAGATCAGCCATGATCTTACCAAATGACGGAGCAGTCTCAAGGGCTGAATGACCCACCCTTACTCCTAGTTTGTCCATTTGCCACCACTGCCCCACTCACTGACACCATGTGAAGTGGCTGATACAAACCCAAACACTGCTACTATAATTGCTTGTACCCTCAATTCAGATCTCTAAAATAAAATGTGCAATCACACACCCTTGCATTCTGCCAATCAATATCTTTTGGGATAGCCAATCTCATAAAAAGAGACCGTTTGTATCGTTGGAACTGTTTATGATCTTGTGGTTTCATTTAGGTTCCAAAAGATTTGACAACATTCATGTGCTAAACTGATCAGACATGCAAATGTTAAACTGATTACATTTTCTGAATTTTAGTGCTGAAATGTAAACAATTAATGCAGTGCGAGACCTTGACAATGACTTGACCAAAAACACAGCAGTTACGCAAATCTTAGCACTGCTATCTCTAAGGAATACCTTAAAGCGGCATGGTGGCTAGCACTGCTGCCTCACAGCGCCAGGAACCCAGGTTCGATTCCCAGCTTGGGTCACTGTCTGTGCGGAGTTTGCACTTTCTCCCCTTGTCTGCGTGAGTTTCCTCCGGGTGCTCTGGTTTCCTCCCACAGTCCGAAAGGCGTGCTGGTTAGATGCATTGACCTGAAAAGGCGCCGGAATGTGGCGACTAGGGGATTTCACAGTAACTTCATTGCAGTGTTAATGTAAGCCTTACTTGTGACTAATAAATAAACTTTTTTTAAAAGTATGTACTAATCCCAGACATGACCAGCAAAGACACCTCTGATTTTGCAATATAGCCAACATCTTACATTTCATGCTATAGAGAAATTTTGTTCATTATTCAAAACTGCTTCTTTCTGATGAACTCCGTACAATAAACACTTATTTGGATATTGCTGGCATTAAACAAGCAACACAAGGATTATGTGAAGCTTAAAAGGGTTCAAACAAATAATTTGTGGTCCACAAAATAATGACAGAAAACTAATTATAATTCTTACCTGCAAATCAGTGCATCCCAGGGCTTCTTTCATTTCAATCTCCTGATCTGCCTTGCTGAAAATCAATTCCTCAGCGTCACTGTTTTTCTCAACAACACTGGAGTCAGTTCGGGACTGAGCAGATTCAGTTTCTTTCTCACTCGTTTGTCTGCTTGAGTCACGACTCAAAGAACCAAAATTCAGAGTTTTGTTTTCGTGGGAGCCCTCCACTGCTGCGAACATGCCCCCAAACTTCTGTCGGGGTCTTGGGCTACCAGACCCCATTTTTGCAAAACAAGCTGGAAGTTCTTCCAGTCTGGTAGGCATTTTATTCATTTCCCTTTCAGTCATAATGTGATCTCGTTGCTTTCTCTCTTGTCAGCAGAGCCTCCAAAGATCTTGCAAGTGGTTTGAATACAATTTTGCAGAGGCTGATGCCAGTAACTGGAAATAAAACGCAACCTTTTCAAATGAGCAGTGATGTTATGAGTTCCCAGCACACAGACACTGCATCATCAAAGCCAATCAATCAAGGATTTACCGTGGAACTGAAGTGACGCTCCATCACCACCTCCTTGAAACACACACACAGTCATAATGTGCTATTTAAACATCTTAGAAAATGGTTTTGTCCGTAATTATTAAATTACACAAATAGAGTTAAAATAGTACATCTGTGAAAGGTGGGAAAAACAGAATCACAGAGTATCCATTCAGTCATGTTATCAGAGAATCACAGTGTTTGAAAGACTGAAGCCCAAAATAAATGACCCAGGGTGGGGTGGGGCACTGAAGTGAGAAGGAAAATGAAACGGAAGTGCAATTTTTTTTTAATAATTCAAAATGATTTGCTACAAGAGCTGGGCATAATTCACTCAAGCAAAACTGGGCATCGGAAAGCTGAAAATAAACCAGAAAATGTTGGAAATGCTCAGCAGGTCTGGCAGTATCTGTGGAGGAATAGATTTAATGTTTCAATCTTTCATCAGAATTTAGACCATAAATAATAAAGCAGCCCCTGCAGTGTGATGATACATGTACTCGTTTGGCCTCTTCCTTAGCCAGTTTGTTTGGTCACAGAAGTTTTGCAATATCAAATTCCATCTTTGGACTGGGCACTTTATAACTTTCCAGGTTCAATGTGGAGTTCACCAATTCTACATTGTAACCTCTGCAGCCATGTGATTTTATTTCTCTTTGCTGTCTTTTTCTCTCTTGTTTTTCTTAAGTTTGTTTTGCTGGTGGATGTCAGCTATTGAGAATCCCACCATGTACTGCTCCTCATTTCTTTACTTGCCCCATTATCACTCCCTTTGGCCTTGCAGCCTGAAACCCATGTCATTTAATTTATTCCACCTCTACCTATTACAGACAGACCGTCTCTTTGTTTTTCTTCCCTTTCACTTATTCAAAACCTATTACACTTCAAAATTATCTCAGCTCTGATTAAAAGATAATTGACCTGAAACGTTAACTCTGCTGCTCTCTGTACGAATGCCAGAAGGCTTCTCAGTGTTCTATTCTTATGTTCCTCTGCCATGATATGGCAAATTCCCAAGGCCTTCATTTTCTTTTTATTCATTATCTTACATTCATTAAAGGCTCTCTCTTCAGCATCCCTCTGCTCTAAAGGAAGCAATTATAATCTGGTGACCAGCATGAGTCATCTGCTATCGGAAATGGAGATCCTTGCAAACCAGATTTCAATGCTGGGAACAGAATCTGAGTCAAATGGAGTAAAGACTGGACTTGGACATGCCATTCTGTGTTCTATTTTCAATGCTGGCTTCAATGTTCAATTTTTAAAAATAATAATGCCTTGCTGAACTGGTACCATCACACTGCCATTTGAATTACATTTTCAACCCACTTTTTAAAATGACTTCATCGCTTTGCTAAATGGGCAATATGTCAAGCAGCTTGGTAGGATTACCTCACAGAGGTATTTTAAAACCTTCAGCCTAAAAGGAAATATTGGAAACTATTGGCCCCAGTATGAGGAAACGCCCATACAACAACAAGCTGCCTTCTGAACCGAGCTCTATTATACCATCTTATACACTACCCGTTGCCTCCAGAAAACCACTGAGCAATTTTTAAAGATTCCTGGCCAACAAAAGGCCTCTGCTTGCTGATTTTAAAATAAATTCCTGTTAAATGTCATTCACAGCTGGAAGGATTCTGGGAATGAGAAATTTAACTATTTTAATATTTAATTGCAGTTTAAGGTTTTTACTTCTGGTTCATTCAATCACATGAGATTGGGCCAAATCCTCATGCTACGTATGTATGTGTGTAAGAATATGGTATTTTATAGCAATGGCAAGGGCGCCATAGAGGAAATTATCAGCCAGAGCATCATGGTATTGAATCATTGTTCAGCTATGGGGCCCCTCACCAGTCAAATAACCGACTGTATTATTCAACAGCCTGACTGTTGCATCTAACAAAGATATCTTCATTAATAACTATGCAATTTGGAACAAAGTTTTGCATCCTTTTTGGTAACATTATGGCGAATCAAACCCTGAATAGGATCAAATCATGCAACCTAAAGCCAGTATTTGACATCCATGTTACAGATGAATTGTGCAAGTCCTGTTTGACCTTATTTAACAGTTGTCTTAGCACATGCCTGGAATTTGCCAAAATGATCTATCGATCAATATTAGCTCCTGCTCTCTTCCCATCATGGGAATTATTTCTAAAAACACTGACAGTCATCAGCACAGTGATAATGGATCAGTACAACAAGTTGGTTAGGTTGCATTTGAACTGCTAGATGTAATTTCAGAAAGGCTGTTCAAGCTGACAGAAAACATGTAAACATTAATTAACTAGCATGAAGGGTGGAAGGATGTGATTGCACTAGAAAATGTGCAGAGGAGATTGACGAGGATGTTCCCTGAGCTGGAGCATTTCAGCTATGAAGGGAGGCTAATTAGGCTGAGGCTGTTCTCCTTCGAGCAAAGAAGGCTGAAGGGGACCGACAAAATTATGACGGACATAGACCGGAAGAAACATTTCCCCCTTAGTAGAGCGGTCAATAACCAGGGGATATAGATTTAAGGTAATGGGCAGGAGGTTTAGAGGGGGATTTGGGAAAAAACATCTTCACCCAGAGGGTGTTGGGAATCTGGAACTCATTGCCTGAGAGGGTGGTAGAGGCAGAAACCCTCACAACATTGATGAAGCATTTAGATGAGCACTTGAAACACCATAGCATTCAAGGCTACAACCAAGTGCTGGAAAATGGGATCAGAATAGTTAGGTGTTTGAAGGCTGGCACAGACACAATGGGCCAAACGGCCTCTTTCTGTGCTGTAAACTTTACATGGTATGGAGATCAATGATGCAGTCTCAAAGTTTTAAGAGACTGATAAAAACTTAAAGCTGAAAAATATTTTAGAGCATGGAAGAAAGAACAGAGAGAAGTTTAGATACGACAGACTGAATGGCCTACTTCAAAACTAACACATCATTTTCTATGTCAGTTGCTGGCGTCTCATCTTGCCGAGTTGGACCAAAGATAGGGGAGTCTAAAACTAGAGGGCATAGGTTTAAAGTGAGAGGGGAGAGATACAAAAGAATCCAGAGGGGCAATTTTATTAATCGCAGAGCGGTGAGTGTCTGGAACGAGCTGCCAGTGCAGTAGTAGAGGTGGGTATAATTTTGTCTCTTAAAAAGCATTGAGACAGTTACATGGGTAAGATGGGTAGAGAGGGATATGGGCCAAATGTGGGCAATTGGGACTAGCTTAGTGGTAAAAACTGAGCAGCATGGACAAGTTGGGCCGAAGAGCCTGTTTCCATGCTGTAAACCTCTGTGCCTCTATAATTTGCATTTATTTGTCAAAACAGCATCATCAACACCCCTCCAACAAATGGAAGCCAAGTCCTGGCACTGTTCAGCATCAATTATGACTCCTCAGATACTGAAGCAATCTATTTCCACATTCAGGAAAACCTGTCCAACATTCAGATTCGGGCTCACAAGTGGCAAGTAACATTTGCACCACACAAGTTGTCAGGCAAATCCCATTTGCAACTAGGAAGAATCCAACCATCGCCCCTTGACATTCAACAAAATTACCATTGCTGAATCCCCTATCAACATCTTCCCAAGGGTTACCATTGACCGGACCTGAACTGGACCAGCTATAGAAATAGTGCAGCTACAAATGCAGATCCAGAGACTTGCAATTTTGCAGTGAGTAACTCAGCTCCCAACTCTACCAAGTTCATCCATCATCCATAAAAGGTGAGTTGGAATCCTCTCCACTTGCCTGGATGAGTTCAACTCCAACAGGGCTCCAGGAGCTCAATACCATGCAGGATGAAGCCACCTGCTTGATTGGCACCTCATCCACCATCATAAGCATTCATTCCCTCCACTACCAGCACACCACACAAGATGCACTGCAGCAATTTGCCGAGTCTTCTTTGACAGCACCGTATAAACGCATGACCTCTATCACATAGAAGGGCAAGGACAGCTGATACATAGGAATGCCACCATTTGCAACCCACAAGCCTCATACAATCCTGACGATAACCAATTGTCTCTCTAAATAGAGTTGGCGATGGTCCTTCATGGACTCTAGCGAATTACCTACCTAACAATTACACTCTCGATTTCTTAAAGAGACAAAAAAATCTGGGCGGGATTTTGCAGCCTCACTCGACCTTAGACCGGAAAATCCCGCCTGAGGTCCATTGTCCATCCCTCGCCTGTTCCAATTCCCTAACGGTAGAATTCCGGCATCTGTCTCAATCTTAAATTTGCATAATGGGTATCCGTAACCCTCTGAAGGAGGCAACAACAAAAATTCACAATCCTCTTCATGGAGAAATTTCTCATCTCTGTCATAATTTATGGACCCAATATCCTGAGATTGTGTACCTGCATTATGGATCCTCCAGCCAGGTGAAACAGCTTCTCAACATCTACCCTGTCAAGTCTCTTCAGAGTCTTGTACTTTTCAAGGAGATGAACTCTCAGACAATATGAGCTCAATTTTCTTAGCTTCTCCCAAAGTAAGCCTCTCGACAGAGGAACAAAATTGAGGAAACGTTCACTGTATCACCACTAAGTATATCCTTCCTTCAATTTGGAGACTAAAACTGTACACAGCATTCCAACTATGGTTTTACCAAAGCCCCACACAAAATGGTGGCACTGGTTAGCACTGCTGCCTCACAGCGCCAGGGACCCAGGTTCGATTCCTGGCTTGGGTCACTGTCTGTGTGGAGTCTGCACATTCTCCCTGTGTCTGTGTGGGTTTCGTCCGGGTGCTCCAGTTTCCTCCTACAGTCTGAAAAACGTGGGTTAGGTGCATTGGCCATGCTAAACTCTCCCTCAGTGTACCCGAACAGGTGCCAGAGGCGACTAGGGGATTTTCACAGTAACTTCATTGTAGTGTTAATGTCAGTCTACTTATGACACGAATAATAAATTTAAATTTACTTGTAGCAAGACAGCATTTTCCTGTACTCCATTCCCTTTTGAAATAAAGGCCAATATGACACTTGCCTTCCTAATTGCTTGCTGTACCTGCATGTGAATTTTCGTTTTTTTGTATGAATACACCAAACATCAACATTTAAAAGTTTCATCTTTTGAAAAAATTATACTTTCCAATGCTTACTACCAATGTGAACCAACTGAAATAGTAATTTTTTTGCTTTCTCTAATGCTGATTCACTGATAAATTTACTCCATTTATTTGCTAAATTTACCCCAAGATTTTGAGCAACCTCAAGATTTGTTTAAAACTGTTTTTTTTCATCTGCACTGTGAATCTTTCTGCTTCATTCCCAACTATGCCTCTCAAATAATGAGACTACAAGCTCGTTAATTTTCCTTCCATCCCTTGAAATCTATGTCAGAGTTAGACAGTAACATGCACTTACGTCTTTGAAAATGTTTCTCTTATCTCCCATTAGCAGTGATGACAAACAGATATTAGATCAAATGAGACCAGTGGCAATTAACTGAGTAAAAGTCTCTCAGGTATTAACTGCGCTCCTCATTTCCCTCCAGTTTAATGCAGCAAGACACAAAGTGGGATAAAGCCATCTTTTGCTCATCAAAGAAACGGAAATTTGTTCTAGGGTAATGGTACATTTCTCTGTCTAAAGAGGCAAGTCTATCTTTCTGTCTTCTCATTTATCACTTAATTATTAATAAACCTTTTGTGTTTGCATGATTCAGTTCTGTTCAGACCTTCAACTTAACAAATGGCACAAAGCCTGATCATTAATCAGAGAGCCTGCCCATCAAGTCAGCTGTTTCTGTTAGTGGGCTTTTCCAAGATTAGTTATTTTCATCGCTAAAGTACCTGCTTTGTACTACACACATCCCTGTCCAACTAGGGTGTTCCCCACATTGTTGGAAGCAATCCAGAGAACCAAGACAGCTTACGGCACAGTGGAGGCCATTCAATTCACTGAGCTTGTGTTGGCTCATAACAAGCCCACATTTACTTTATTCACTTTGGAAGCAAAACAAGAAGGCAGATTACTACCTGAATTGCTGTTAATTGGGAGAGGGAAGTGTGCAGCAGGACCTTTTCTGAGGAAGGATGTTTTTGCTCTCGAGGGAATGCAGTGAAGGCTTACCAGGCTGGTTCCGGGGATGGAGGGACTGATGTATGAGGAGGGATTGACTAGGTCAGGATTGTTTTCGCTGGAGTTCAGGCGAATGAGGATCCCATAGAGATTTATAAAATTCTAACAGGACTGGACAGGGTAGATTCAGGGAGGATATTCCCGATGGTGGGGAAGTCCAGACCAGGGGTCACAGTCTGAGGATTCAGGGTAGTCCATTTAGGACAGAGGTGAGGAGACATTTCTTCACCCAGAGCGGTGAGCCTGTGGAATTCAATACCACAGGAAGTAGTTGATGCCAAAACATTGAATGTATTCAAGAGGCAGCTGGATATAGCACTTGGGGCAAATGGGATCAAAGGTTATGGGGAAAAAGCAAGATTAGGCTTTTGAGTTGGATGATCAGCCATAATCGTAATGAATGGCGGTGCATGCTCGAAGGGCCAAATAGCCTCCTCCTGCTCCTATCTTCCATGCTTCTATGTTTTCCTGCTCTACTCCCACAGCTTCAGTATTGTTCTCTGATTCAAGTATGTTGCATTCTACACTGCAACTGATGTCCACGATAAGGGACTTAATCTTCTGAACACAAAATACATCTTAATGTCTCTCCATGCTCCCACTATCTTAAAATATGTGATACATTGTGATTGCTCCCCAGTCTAAGTAAAGCCTCTATAATTTTCAATACCTCCACTCAGGCTTCTCTTTGCCTCTTCTGCTCTGGTGTAAAGAATCCCAGGATTTCTCATGTTTATAAAATATTTTCTCATAACCATTGCTTATTATCCCCAGTATAATCCTGGTCAACCTACACTGGACACTCTCTGTGGATTTAACATGCTCACTATGACGGGCCACTTACTCTTTTCAAAACACCAATCATAGGAAGAAGGTATATATCTCACACCAATGACTGAAGTCCAATCCATCATCCAGCTCATCTGCAAACAGTTATAGAAAAATTATATGAGATGAAGAAACAGTCAAGGCTCCTTCAATAATTTAACAGATAAAGGCTGGTAGCCTGTATCATACCAGGTTTCACTGACCTGAAATTCAATTCCTGGTCTAGCTAATCTCAACATTGGGAGCAGTGGATTATTTTGATGTCCATAACTTAGAGGAGAAAAATCAGCCAGGGTTCCTATTACCTCGAGACTCTGCAGGGAAGTGCAGTGGCGGATGCTGGCTGAAGACAACATTGCTCTTGACCATGCTGAGCTTCATATTTGAGTGACTCATGAACACTCATGTCTGGAGAAGCATAAGAAGGATCAGAACTCAAACAAGCTATTAAGAGGGCGGCTAATGCCCGTGGAAATACCCACAAAGAGAGACAATAAGAAGTAAATAGTGTTTTATTATTCCAAGCCAGCGAACTAACCATGTTTAGTATATTTCCAGTTGAAGTTTAAAAAGGTTTTTTTAAATAAATTTAGTCTGGATTTAATTTGGCTGTGCACAGCTCAATTATTGGATCCTACATTAACCCTTTAGCCTGCTTTAGGTCGACAGAGATATAGCCATCAGGCAAAGACTAAGACATAGAATTAGCAAATTTATACCAAAGTTTATTGAATAAAGAACAAAATAAACAATACACTTACCAATTAACTAAAATAGCAAAAGACAAAAAGATATATTTCCCAATAATACATTATGAACTTCATGACTTCAAATGGCTCACCAGTCCAAGAAAAAGGAAAACAACTTCAACCCTTCTCACCAACAGGAATTCTGCCTTTGCCTCAGAAGGAAAATGCAGTCTCCGGCGTCCACACCAACAAGAATTCTACCTCTGTCCCTGGGCTCCGTTCATCACTCCCTGATCTCATACCAACAGGAATTCTACATCTGCCCCCGAGAAAACACCAGATAGGATCCTTTTACTTGGGCTTGTAAACAGTGTCATAGGAACATAGGAATTAGGGGCAGAAATAGGCAAATTCAGCCATTCGAGCCTGCTCCGCTGTTCAATCAGATCATGGCTGATCTCTCCCTGGACTCAAATCCACCTCCCATATGTTCCCCATATCCCCTTATCCTTTTTTTATTAGAAATATGTCTATCTCCTTCTTGAAACTATTCAATGATTCAGACTCCACCGCATATGGGGCAGCGAGTTCCACAAAGTCACTACCCTCTGTGAGTAGTTGTTCTTCCTCATCTCAGTGTAAATCTACCACCTCTCAACCTATACCTGTGACCTCTTGTTCTACATTGCCACATAAGAGGAAACATTTGGTCTACATTTACTTCATCAAGCCCTTTAAAAATTTTATGTACTTCGATCAGATCCCCTCTCATCCTTCTAAATTCCAAACTGTTTAATCTCTTATGTTAACCCTTTCATCCCCGGAATCAATCTGGTGAATCTCCTCTGAACTGCCTCCAATGGCACCACGTCCTTCCTCAAATAAGGAGACTAAAACTGGACACAATACTCCAGATGTGGTCTCACCAACAGTCTATACAATTGCAACAACACTTCTCTACTCTTATACTCCATTCCAATTGCAATAAATGCCAACATTCCATTTGCCTTTTTTATTACATGCTGTACCTTCATACCGACTTTCTGCGATTCATGAACAGACCCCAGATCCCTCTGCCCAGAGGCATTTTGAATCTGCTTTCCATTAGGATACTAATTAGCCTAATTTTTCTGCCAAAATGGATAATCTCACACTTATCCACATTAAACTCCATCTGACAAATTTTGGCCCATTCTCTTGGCCTATATATTTCCGTTTGTAAAATCTTTATATCTTCTCCACTGCCTGCTGACCCACCTATTTTAGTATCATCCGCAAATTTTGCGATGTTACACTCTGTCCCTGCTTGCAGGTCATTTAAATAGATTGTAAATGGTTGAGGTCCGAGGACTGACCCCTACCACACCCTGCTAGTTACATTTCGCCAGCCAGAAAATAACCCGTTTATCCCGAGCCTATGCCTCTGTCAGTCAGTCAATCCTCAATCCAATCCAGTACTCTACCCGCAATCTCCTGTGATCTCACCTTCTGGATCAGTCTTTTATGCAGCACCTTGTAAAAAACCTTCTGGAAGTCTAGGTATACCACATCCACAGGTTCCCCATTATTCACCTCGCTGGTTATGTCCTCAAAGAGCTCAAGCAAGTTTGTCAAGCATGACTTACCTTTATAAAATCATGTTGACAATGATGGATTGAGCTTTGCCTTTCCAAATGCTCAGTCATCTCCTCCTTAATGATGGATTCCAGCAACTTCCCCACAACAGAGGTCAAGCTAACCGGCCTATCGTTTCCTACTTTTTGCCTCTCTCCTTTTTTGAATAGAGGCATCACATTAGCTTCTTTCCATTGGCTGACAGGCTTTCTTCATCACTGCACTCGCTCAGAAATGGGTAGGGGTGGAAAAAATAAAAAAGAACCCTTGGCATAAACAGAACCATTGTCCATAAAAATAGATGAAGGCTGTATGTAAGATATGCACATTATGTTATGTTAAATTGAGTAATTGAAAAGTGGAGCACTGCTACCAACTGCCTGATAGCAACTCTTGAAAATAGGCTCTCATATTTGAAAGTTGGTGTATGGTAATGCTGCTTAGGTCTGGATATGGAACCATTCAGGTCTTGTATGTCATAAATTGTTCATTTCCACCCAATATCTAACATTCACTGTAGCAATCTGATTCACTAATGTCCTTTAGGGAAGGAAACCTTGTCTTGACCTAGGGGAGGAGGGGGGGGGGGGGGTGGAGGAGGGGGGGAGGGGGGGAGGAGTGGAGGGGGGGAGGAGGGGAGGGGGGGAGGAGGAGGGGGGAAGGAGGGGGGGAGGGAGGGAGGGAGGGACACAGTGGCTAGCCCTACTGCCTCACAGCACCAGGAACCTGGGTTGGATTCCTGGCTTGGGTCACTGTCTGTGTGGAGTTTGCACATTCTCCCCGTGTCTGCGTGGGTGTCCTCCCACAGTCCAAAGATGTGCGCGTTAGGTGGACTGGCCATGCTAAATTGCCCCTTCATGTCAGGGGAATTAGCTAGGATAAATGCATGGGGTTATGGAGATAGGGCCTGGGTGGGATTGTGGTTGGTGCACTCGATGAGCTGAATGGCCTCTTTCTGCACTGTCGGTTTCTGTGAATGTGAAAGATTCCATGGTCCTGCTTAAAACAGTAATATGGACTTATTTTGGGAAACATTCTTTCCTCAGCCATTGCTACCATCACAGAGCAATTGTCCTGAGTTTGGAACATATAGCTGAAAAGCCTGGACCTCCCATCCTAACAGTACCAATTGAGTACCTTCACTACACTGAGTATAGCAGTTCAAGGAAACAACTGACCGCCACATTTCAAAGGCAACTGAGGATGGACAATAAATGCTGGATCAGCAAGTGGGGTCACAGAATCCCTACAGTGCAGATAGAGTGCCATTCAGCTCATCAAGTCTGCACAACCACAATCCCACCCAGGCCCTATTCCCGTAATCCCACATCTTTACCCTGTTGATCCCTCTGACATTAGGGTCAATTTAGCTCAGCCAATTGACCTAACCCGCACATCTCTGGACTGTGGGAGGAAACCTTAGCACCCAGAGGAAACCCACGGAGATACAGGGAGAATTTGCAAACTCCACACAGATAGTGACCCAAGGCCAGAATTGAACCCGGGTCCTTGGCGCTAATCACCGTGCCACCATGCCGCCCTATATGGTCCACATCCCATGAAAGTAAAAAAATATATATAAATGAAAGGGTTTTTTTGAAACATCTTTGTATGTTGAGGTCAAACTGGGTAGTTTCTTGCTAGCTCAGTAATTTAAGCTGGTCACGTACAGCAGGAGGTCTCAAACCAGATTCCTGGTAAATTAGCTAATCTAATAAGCAGGTCAGCAGCTGGAGTGTTGCAACTGTCCTCAGCACATTCCTATCTCCAAACCAACAATTCCTGACAGAGCAGACAAGTGAGAGAATGTCAGATGAGGATAGGATCAGGCCTGATTATGCTACCCTCAGCAGTCAAATAGCCAGCTGGCACTGCCTTGATCCATATCAATAACAATGTACCTACATGCAGCTGAAAGTCAGGAATCAATGTCCACAGCAAAAGCATCAGAGGAAATTTTAACTGTTACTCTGTATTTCACAAAATTTCATTCATCCAGTTCCTGCGCAAGTACTGTTAAGTTGTATGTAACATGCATTATATAAAATATTCGTTATTCAAAGTTTAAACTGTTGGAAATCAAACTCCACATTTCTCCTGCTTAGTGCAGCCTGCCAGACCTTTTATAAATGGCACCATATTGCTGACAGATATATGGAGTTTTTAATAGGTGAGGCCTATTGTCATGACATTGAACCAACGAATCAGTATGCAGCAAAACATCAGAACACCGGAAACGGTCCAATCACAGAATGCAAGCACTCAAGCTGTGGATTGGTCCCCTGCTTCAGATGTACTCTCTCTGATAGTCTGTATTATTTCCTCGATTGATGCCTTCCAAATGGCTGGACTGAAGCCAGCTCATTACAGAAAGATCTGAATAATTTGACCTGCAACCTAGGCTCTCAGCAATGGTGCAGAATCACCAAAGCAATTTCATCTTTTACCAGACGAATTAAGCAATAGTTGCTCGTGAAAAGGTAAAGCTGCTGTTGTTTTCACCAGCCTGCAGCCAATCCTTTAATAACAAACCTCTGTCCGTTTTGAAAAGCAGCACATTGGAAGCTTCTATTGTCTCTGCTTTTTCAAAAAGGAGTGGAAAGTTTGATTTTTTAAAATGAGCAATTCGACACAATTCAAGTTAGCAAATCAAAACTTGAAACGTCCTGGTGTCTGAAGGATTTTGAACATGCAAAGCCATCAGTCCCCAATTCTGATCCACCCTATTTTTTTTTAGGGAGGGGGAGGGGCATTAGGGTAAACTACGTGACCCTGAAGGCATTTTAGCTTGAGAACAAATGCTGTAAATGTTAACAGCAATGTGTTCTCTAAATTGTGTCGGATGAGCGGCCACAGAGTAATCTGGAAAGTATTGCACAGTGCAATAAGCAGGCTGCACACACCCTATTGCATTCATTACAAAAACAGACACAGCTACTTCATTCCCATTGGTGGCACCAAGTCACATTTCCGAGCAGCTTCCACGTTTTAAACTCGGTTGAAAATCTTCTCCATGCTAGCAACTATTTAATTCAATAGCAATTACTTTTGTCCCAAGGCCACACTTGTATGTCAACTAAAGAAGTCATGCATAACTGTCAGTTATGAACAGTTGATAATATCAATCCCACTTTTGATTAAAAAAGGCTCGGACAGTTACAGCTGTCGATGCAAGAGAATGGAACACTTCCTACTTTTGACATTAGCTTCAAGCCAACTGTTGTGTTCTTCCAACATGGAACAGAAGCCCAATCCGGTAGATGGTTAAATACTTAATCCTTATACCTATTTCTTACAGTTTATTTATTAGTGTCACAAGTAGACTTACATAAACACTGCAATGAATTTCCTGTGAAAATCCCCTAGTCGCCACACACTGTGATGCTGCAGTGCTAACCATTATGCCACCGTCTTGATTTTTCTGCAGCAGAGATAATTAAGATGGTTCACCCTCTGTATGGAGATCATCCCCAGCCAGCTCCAGACAAAAGAATTTTCTTCTCAGTTTTGGAATGTCACACCTCAATATGCTGAAGGCACTTCCAACAGACCATCTATGAACCAAACAGACCAATTTCAAAGGAAGCAACAGGAAAGCCATCTGCATTTGATAAGTCACCCTTGCTTCTGACTCCATGGGTCTATAAAGACAGTGGTGCCAAAACATCAGATCCACAACATGAATGACACCCCTTTCAGCCCATCATGAGTGAAATATCATTGGCCCCAAAAACAAAGCCAAATCCCAGATGCTGGATCAACATCCTTTGTTGAAGTCACTGTAAAGAAAGAAGATCAAGTGACCCAAGACTCTGATCTTTTGAACATTTTATTACCTTTCCTTGCCGGGCAGCCTGTCGACTGTTTAACATCCAACTGGCAAGTCACACACAAGCAAGCTCTGTCCAGATTGACCATAAACCTATCTAATCTGACTCTATGGGAAGATTATGTATCATCACCGACAGAACTGATGCAATCTCTGCAAGCTTAGTTCATCTCTGCTACCCGAAAAAACAAATCTTACAACACGGGTCTCTAGCCAACTGACCATCGAATGTACACTTCCTCATTGGACTCTGACTTTGAGACCCTGGATCTCACGTGAGCTAAGATTCACATTTTCTGTGGCTCCTGCACTTGTGAGCCTCCTTTCCTCAGTCCCCTTTATTGTGAGAATGCAGGAGATTGTGAACACTTCTTTTCATGGGTTTTGAATGTGTACAATAAGCTAACCTGCTAAATTAATCCAAACTCAAGTATGCTGTGGCATTATTAGCAAAATTGGATTACAGAAAAAACAAGGAGTTGGGAAAATACACCACCACTTATTCAGAAAAAACAAACTAATTCAAAACACTTTCTGTGAACGGACTGGAGGTTAAGAGGAAAACAGTGCTATCTTAACTGACCCCCCTCCTTTTTGTAACACTTCAAGGAAACAGGTGAGTGGGAGTTCTGTTCACAAACAGGGCATATTTAGACACAAACTCAATTTACAAAATAATAGTTGGAATGCGAGTCTTTACAGGTAATCAAGTCTTAAAGGTTCAGACAATTTTGGCCTCAAATAGTTTCTGTGGGAGTGAATGCCATAGATTCACCACTCTCTGGGTGAAGAAACTTCTCCTCACCGGTCCTAAAAGATTTATCCATTATCCTCAAACTATGACCCCTAGTTCTGGACTCCCCCACTATCAGGAACATTCCTTCGGAGTCGACCCTGTCTAATTCAGGTTAAAGAGATGTGTATTGTCTCCAGCCAGGACAGTTAGTGAGATTTTGCAAGCCCAGGCAAGTCGTGGGAGTTACAGATAGTGTGACATGAACCCAAGATCCCGGTTGAGGCCGACCTCATGTGTGCGGAACTTGGCTATCAGTTTCTGCTGATCAGTTTTCAAAATGGGAACAGAGAAAATACTAAAAAGTGGAGCGCTGAAATACTGCACATATTGTGGATGAGAATATTTTTACCAAACAGGACCAAGCATCCTGCACAAATGGTATCTTGTGAGCTGAAGGAAGAAATCAGATGTTACTTTTGTTGTATGTTCTTCCTATTTGTGTATGGTGGAAATCACGGCTCAGATTTAGAGTTTAAAAGATCTATTTCATGCTTGATGAATGAAGCACTATTGAAGTTGGTTGCATTATTTAGGCAGAATTGAGAAGCTTACTTACATCAGTAAGGTCCATGTTTTCTGTCAAGGATCCTAATGTTCGTCAGTAACCTCCGCTGCACTTCACTTCTGGGAATTAACTCCAATTATCTATTTAAAGTAATGCTTTATTTTTGGGTTTGAAATGTTACTGGTACTTTGGCAAAAGACCCATCTAGTAAGTACTGCTCAGTACTCACCATGGATTGAACCAACATATAAACATTCATAGGCCATTCAGCCCTGCTCCGCCATTCATTATCACAGCTGATTGTCAAATTCACCTGATCCCACCTTCCCCCATATCCCTCGATTCCCAAGAGCCATGTCTAATTTTTTCTTGAAATCACACAATATTTTGGCCTCAAATAGTTTCTGTGGGAGTGAATGCCATAGATTCACCACTCTCTGGGTGAAGAAACTTCTCCTCACCGGTCCTAAAAGATTTATCCATTATCCTCAAACTATGACCCCTAGTTCTGGACTCCCCCACTATCAGGAACATTCCTTCGGAGTCGACCCTGTCTAATTCTGTTAGAATTTTACAAGTTTCTATGAGATCCTTCTCATTCTTCTAAACTCCAATGAATATAATTCTAACCAACTTCGTCTCTCTTCCTGCCATCCCAGGAATCAACCTGGTAAACATTCGCTGCACTCCCTCTATAGCAAGAATATCATTCCTCAGATAAAACACCAAAACTGCATACAATATTCCAGGTGTGGCCCCACCAACGCCTATACAATTACAGTAAAACATCGCTATTCCTGTACTCAAAACCTCTCGCTATGAAGGTCTACCATTTACCTTTTTCCTGCCTGCTGTACCTGCGTGCGAACATTCAGTGACTGATGCACAAGGACGCCAAGGTCTTGCTGAGTATCCACCTCTCTCAATTTATATCCATCCGCCTTCCTGTTTTTGTGACTTAAGTGGATAATCTCGCACTTATCCACTATACTGCATCTGCCATGCATATACCCACTCCCTGTCCAAATCATGCTGAAGCACCTCTGCATCCTCTTCGCAGCTCACCCTCTCACCCAACTTTATATCATCTGCAAATTCAGAGAAAATATATTTAGTTCCCTAGTCCAAATCATTAATATATAATGTAAACAGTTGGGGTCCCAGCACAGGTCTCTGTAGTACCCCACTAGTCACTGCCTGCCAATCAGAAAAGACTCCTTTATTTCAACTTTCTGCTTCCTGTCTGCTAACCAGCTTTCTATCCATCTCAAGATACTACCCACAATCCCATGCACTTTGACATTACAAGGGAACCTGCAATGTGAGACCTTATCCAAAGCCTTCTGAAAGTCTAAATAAACCACATCCACTGGTTCTCCCTGGTCAACTTTAGTCGTTCCATCCTCAAAAAATTCCAGTAGATTTGTCAAGCATGATTTCCCTTTCGTAAATCTATGTTGACTTGGTCTGATTATACTGCTGCTTTCTAAATGTTGTGCTATGAAATCCTTGATTATGGACTCTAGCAATTTCCCTACTCATGACGTTAAGCTCACTGGTCTATAGTTCCATTTTCTCTCTACCTCCCTTTTTGAATAGCGGGCTTACATTCGCCACCCTCCAATCTGGAACCATTCCCGAGTCCAAAGAATTTTGGAAAATGACCACCAATGGATCTATTATTTCCTCACCAATGGATCTATTATTTCCAGGGCCACTTCCTTAAGTACTCTGGGATGAAGATTATCAGGCCCTGGAGAATTATCCACCTTCAATCCCATTAATTTCCCCAAAACCATTTCTCTTTTAATACTGATTTTCTTCAGCTCCTCACTGAAACTTGTTTCTCTCAGAACTTCCGGTACATTATCTAATTCATCCTTTGTGAAGACAGAAGAAAAGTTTGAATCTACTTCTCAGTCGTGTCTTTGTTCCCCATTATGAATTCCCCTGTTTCTGACTGTAAGGGGCCTGGATTCGTTTTTGTCAATCTCTTTCTCTTTACAGTCACTTCGACAGTCACTTTTTATGTTTCCCACTAGCATACTTTCATACTCCATTTTCCCCATTTTTATCAATCCCTTGATCCACCTTTGCTGAATTTTAAACTGCTCCCAATCCTCAGGTCTAATGCTTTTTCTTGCCCATTTGTATGCTTCTTCCTTGAATCTAATACTGTCACTAATTTCTCTTGTAAGCTATGGATTGGCCACAGTTCCTTTTCCACTCTTGCGCCAAATAAGAATAAACAATTTCTGGAGTTCACCTATTCGTTCCTTAAATGTCTGCCATTGCCTCCACTATCATTCCTTTCAGTAATGGGTCCAACTCATACCTCATACCATCAGTTACCTTTACTGAGGTTCAGGACCCTGGTCTCGGAATCAACGACCTCACTATCCACCTTGATGAAGAATCCTATCATGTTACAGTCACTCAATCCCAAGGGTTCTCTCACAACTAGACTGCTAACTTATCCTGGACAAACATTAGATTTCTGGTTTAATAGGTATTTCATTGCTTTTTAAAATATATTCGCAAAATTAGTTTAAAATATTCTTCCTTTAAATTCAAAATTACAAACTGAACTCTGTGACAATTTTGTCAGGAATTAGTTGAAATGGAGAAAATTAATTTGCAATTTACAAGTGTCTTTAATGAGAAAGTAATGAGAGACATCCACAAACCATTTATGTTCCATGGAGTACTTTTAAAGTGAAGGCACTGTTGTTATGTAGGAAAGAGAGCAGTTAATTTGTTCACAGCAAGTTTCCACACCAGCGTGATGACCAAATAACCTGGGTCAATGTGCCAAGATGGCGCCGGGGCGTGATAACTTCTTGCGAGCAGCATACCCTCTAATTCTATGCATTTAAAACTTAACTCTCTCTTAAACTTTCATCCTCTCTTTTCCTTCTCCCCATGTATTCTATGAACGGTATGCTTTGTCTGTATTGCGCGCAAAAAACAATACTTTTCACTGTATAGCAATACCTGTGACAATAATAATTCAAATCAACAAACCTGTTTTCATGATGTCAAATGAGGGATAATACTGGGCATAAATCCCTTACTCTTCTTCAAAATCGTGCCAGTGTATCTATTACATCTCTCCTAAGGTACTTTAGGGTAGTCATTGGGGGGGTTGAAAATGCACACAAATGGTTTCAAGATATCAGCAGATTATATGGCTGACAATTTGCACAAAGCTGCATTTTTAAAGGCTCCTTTATTCACCTCCAGTAATTAACTCCTGTGTAATTGCACCTCAACCTCTGTAAAATATTTGGATAGTGTGAACTATGTGCCTTAGGGGAAAAACAGCATTGATAATTAGCTATCTGTTTTCATCAAGCTTAATTGGGAATTGGATCGGAAAAGGTAAAATCATCCAAGGTAAAAGAGGTCAGAAAACAGTTCAGTACTGACTTCCTCAGTCTCAGCCAGACAGAAGGGTTCCATAGCTAAGCCGATGTTAGGCGAATACTGATCAATTGCAGCACCAAAACATGCCCATGTGTAGGAAGTTTCACACTTCAGAGTTAAATGAACCACTTTTCAAAAGTTCTAAAATTGTCAATCACCTGGAATCGCACTACAATGTTATTGCAACTTTGTCTCGATAAATTGTTGAATTGTAAGTAAACAGAATAACATTTAAAACTGCACAAGGCAGGTGTAAATGTCCAATTTTCTAGACAACAGATGTAGTGACCAAGTAAATTTCATTTTGTGCATTGCTGCTAAACTTTAAAGTGATAATACCACAATCGTAAACATTCACGCCAACATGGCAGCAACAGTTTATGAAAAAGGAATGATCCCCTCATGCTCCAACTGAACCATAGAAGCCATTCTAAACTGACAGCTGTGACCAACTAAAATTAAAATGGGTTGTTTAAAGATCAATGCAGTTCAAATCACAAATGGTTCATGGTGAAGGAGGAAAAATATACAGATGGGTACACATAAGATGATGGCCTGGCACACATTCAGTCACCTGGGAAAGAGACATTAAACAGACACTGACTTTCAGTACAAACAGCCACCTGAGATTAAAACATAAAGGACAGACAGCTATCCAAAGTTAAACATGCAGGAATCAAATCTTACAGGAAGCCAGCCAGGGCTTAAAGATAAGGACAATAGGGATAGATAATGAGATTAACTACAGGTGAAATCGGGAATACATAACTGCAGGAAAACCAATTACTGTCAACTACTGTATGAATAGACCGAAACTAAAGTCATTGATAGTCACTGATGTAGGAAATGTATCCATTCATAGAACAATGCGATGTTAACATGCTTATGTCTGTATCTGTCTGTATTTGTCTATAACGATGTGTTGATGTGTTTAACGATCGATTACCTACTTGATTACAATGATGTGATAATGGCTAAATGTCCGGTCCATCTATTGTGTAAAGGGTATAAAGATGGACCGCTCCTATTGTCTCATTGAGAGAAGGTTTTGCTGCTTGTTAGTGCCTTTTCTCCACGAAGCTTCGTTTAATAAAACTGTATTGTTGAAACCTTCACGTCTGACTCACAAGTGGCATTTTTCCCACAACAAATTGGCGTAGTCAGCTAGAATCCTATTACTGGTGAGATCGATTGGCCACGATCGGAGCCGGGGTAGAGATCACTGAATCTGTGAGAGTCAGACAAGGTCAAGAATACAGTTTGCAAGGGATTAAACTTAAGGGGTATTTGTAATAATAAGTATTGTTGTATATGATATAGTGATAAGTACTAACTGCTGATAGTGATAAGTAACTGCTGCTTGTGCTGACTGACAAAGACGACAAGGTAGTGCCTGTCTCAAAACGCTGCCTTAGGCCGGTTGTTAAGAGGAGGAATCTCCCACGCGAAGGTCAGGAGATTGAAGTGTGGCAAGAGACACCAAGGGCACTTAGGATCGTGAAGCACAAGTGGCAGAGGTCGGTTAACATCAAACGCAGAGTTGCCATCTGATTGCATGAAAGTTTGAAAAGTTGGGAACTGTACTGTCAATGTTGTGAAAAGCGGGGCGGAAAAGGAGCTTGATCAACTCTGACCTAAACCGGACTCCGGTGGAGAAGCACCTTGCCGAGCTGGTAATAGTGGAAGCCGTATGTATAACTTGAAACCCTGTAACGGTAGTGAAACACGGTGCTAGAGTAATAGTGGCTGGGGGTAGTGAAGTCCCTACGGTAGAGAGCACACTTTACTAGCAAGTAATCGTGGCCGGGGTTAGTGAAGTCTGCGAAATGGCAGATAATGAAGTTAAAAGGGGACCTGCAAGATCCCTCATTGAAATTTACATGACAGACAGGAAAGAGTTAATAAAGAGAATGCAAAAGGATGGCTGGGATACTTCCCACACCTTAGAGCAGCAGGGAGAGTGGATAGATAAAGAAAAGAGAAACAAGACAAAGAAGATAGGAGTAATGTTAACACATCAGTTAGCTGGTCTAATTGAGCAAGTAGTCGCCTCTACTAAGAAGTGGAGAGAAGGTAAAGAAAGGATTAGAGAATTAGAATCCTGAGTGAGGGAACTGGAAAAGCAAAACCAGGTTTTAGAAGAAAAGCAATGGAGAGGGGAAACTGTTCCTCTACCTCCTTACGAATCCACACAGCAGGAACCAACCACTCCCCCAGAGGAGTGGGAAGCACTAGAACACAACTTAACACCAGTAACCTGAGGGGGAACAAATGCGCGACCAAAGGCAACTTATCAACCCTTCACCCCAGGTGAGAGATAGCAGATAATGGCTTCCCTGGGTAAATTACAACCTAGAAGCGCAAACACTAAACTCTGGGAAGAATTAGACACAATCTGGGTAGGACACCAATTACACCTGAGAGACATACACCAGCTGGTCAGGGCAGCCTGTTCAGCGGATAAGTGGAGGCAGGTAGCAGGTGGACCGCCGCTCCTCCAGCACAGGATTATAATGGGGGACGGTGGACACATGCAGTCGCCCTAACATCGGAGATAGATGCCCAACAGGCACCCTTCACCCAGTTTAAAGCAGAAATTCAGAGGGTATTAGGGAATGCTCCCACTAACTGGAGCAGAATTACCACAACAAAACAGTTAAAAGGGGAAGGAGCTTCTGAATACGGGGAACGGTTGTTCCAGGTATATCAAGAGTGCTCAGGACAGAACCCAGGTCGAGAGGATTGAGCGTTCATCCAGGCTTTTAAGGATGGACTCTCCAGCGCTCACCAGGTCATCCTAAAAATGGGAGTGATTATGTCCCAAGATTACGATGAATTGGTAGAGTGGGCTAGCGGAGTACCGGGAGAAGAGAAATGCCAGGCAAGAACAAGGCTAGAAAGAGTAGCAGCCTACAGTAATGGGAATGGAACAAAGTGTAAACTGACTTGCCACAATTGTGGCCGGCAAGGACACTTTGCGAGGGATTGCAGGACTCCACGGAAAGGGAACAGATTTGGGAACAGTGGGAAACATTGCAGCCACTGTAATAAATATGGACACACAGAAGCAGTGTGTTGGAATAAGCATGGGAAACCCCCGACCCGATCCATGACCACAGCAGAACCGGAGGAACCACAGGACCTCCGGGATCAGCAAGATTGACGGTCTGCAGCCCCCATCCACAAGGGTAAGAAGGAGGGAAGGATTTACGTGTCAGCACCAGTAGGGGGCAGGCAATGTGAGATGCTAGTGGACACAGGAGCATCCATATCTGTCACCGACCTACCCTTACCCACTACAAACAAAATGATTTATCTGACCGGGATAGGAGGGAACAAAACACCCGCCTACCTGAGCGAGACCACGTTAGTAGAGATAAATAATCTGTATATACCAATATGTGTGCAAAAATAACAAGGGTACAATAATGGGAAATGATCTGATGAAAGAATATGAGATTCTGATAGACTGTGGAAAGGGAGAATTAATCTGGCCAAGACAGGACGGTCGGAAAACGAGAATAGGGAAACTTACAAGTCACCTCGAAACTATTAGGGTGGCCACAGTCATTACCAGAAATTGGGAATTAGAAACAGGAGGGTTCGGAGCCATCTGTGCCTCCGTCCCCGGAGTATGGGCTAAAACGAAGTTAGATACCGGTTTGACTAAAACGGACCCAATAAAGGTACTGGGACTGGAGCATAAGCCACACCGACAATACCCAATCAAACCAGAGGCAGAGAAAGCTGTAGTGGAGATAGTTAAAGGATTAGTGGAAAGGGGGATTCTGAGAGAAACCACAAGCACCACTAACTCCCCAACATGGCCAGTGAGCAAGCCTGACAGAAGCTATAGGCTCACGATAGATTACACCGGGCTCAATAAAGTCATGTCCAAATTGCACCCCATTGTAGCAAGCCCTTCGACAATCCTGAATGGACTGTCACAGGAGCATAAAATATTCACAGTATTGGACATAGCCAACAGATTCTGGTCCTTACCATTGGATCCTGAATCCCAAGACAAATTTGCCTTTACAGTGGGAGACAAGCAGTACACTTGGACTCGTTTATCACAGGGATTCCACAACAGCCCCGCTATATTCCATCGAGCAATGAGTGACATCCTGAACAGAGTAGAACTGCGGTTAGTTGTAAGTTGTAAGTATTCGCAGTTGTAAGTAGTTGTAAGTATTCGCATTCCAACCATTATTCATGTAAATTGAGTTTGTGTCTTTATATGCTCTGTTTGTGAACAGAATTCCCACTCACCTGAAGAAGGAGCTTGCAGCTCCGAAAGCTTGTGTGGCTTTTGCTACCAAATAAACCTGTTGG
Organism: Mustelus asterias; assembly: GCF_964213995.1. Taxonomy (NCBI): domain Eukaryota; kingdom Metazoa; phylum Chordata; class Chondrichthyes; order Carcharhiniformes; family Triakidae; genus Mustelus; species Mustelus asterias. Next base: position 65,421,477 of record NC_135822.1, on the reverse strand, counting down.
ACTTTAACCTGGTGTTGTTAAACTTCTTACAGAGTAGAACTGCCAGAGGGTAGTACGGTCCTACAATATGTAGACGATATCCTGATAGCTTCAGAGTCAAAGTCAGGACATCAAGAAGCCTTATATTTAGTACTGAATGAATTAAAAGCCGCAGGGTTAAAGGTGAGCCCCAAAAAGGCACAAATCGGGAAAACACAGGTCCTATACCTAGGACACCTTATATCCCAAGGACTTAAAGAAATGCCAACGGACCGAAAGAAGGCAATACAACAAATGCCGTGACCCGTCACCGTAAGAGGGATCAGAAAGGTGCTAGGACTATTCAACTATAGCCGGAGTTTCATCCCAGGGTTTGCAAAATTAGCAGAACCCATACAAAGACTAGTCAAAGGGGGAAAACCAGCTTTAGATCCCATAAAATGGCGACCCAAGCAGGAAGAGGCTTACACTAAACTAAAAACAGAACTGATATCAGCCCCTGGACTAGGATTACCTGATTCCAATAAGGACTTCCACATCCACTGTAGTAATGAGGGAGGGTTCTATTTCGCCATGGTAACACAGGACCATGGCGACAGAAAGAGACCCATAGGATATTATTCCACAGCAGAAGGGCCGGTAGTCACCGGACTGCCAAGGTGCATAGCCGCCTTGGATTGCGCCGCCTGGGCTGTAAAGGTTAGCGAGCCAGTAATCATGGCAGGGAATATAATCCTTCACACCAAACACACCTTGGTGGAAATGTTGAACACGAGAAAACTAAGGTCAGTCTCAAACATGAGAAGGGCTAAGTGGGAAGCTGTCCTCCTACCTCCAAGCAAGTCCGTGATAATAATAAGGGATACAGGGAATAACCCAGCAGAAGGGATTTTAGACGAAGGAGAGCCACACAATTGTGAAGATGTAGATAGGGACGAGGAAGAGGGTAAAAAGGATATACCCTTAATACCAGCTGAGGAGACCCTTTTTGTGGATGGGTCACGCAAATATGTGGAAGGATCATCCCGAACAGGGTGGGCAGTAGTGAATGACAAATTAGAGACAGTAAGGTCAGGAAGGATTGACGGAGGTCTATCCGCGCAAGTGGCAGAACTAGTGGCACTCACACAGTCACTAGAGTTATCTAAAGGTAAAACGGTAAACATCTATACAGACAGTCGCTATGCATTCGGAATCATACATGACTACATGTCAGCATGGGGAAGAAGAGGGTTCATAACCACAGGAGGGACCCCTATTAAGCACCAGCAAAGAATTGAGGCATTATTGAGAGCTAGCGAGAAACCTAGAGAAATCGCAGTAATCAAAATTAAAGCACACCAGAAAGAGATAACCCAGACTGGTTAAATTTCAAAGGGAACCAAGCCGCAGACAGGGCGGCACAGTTAGCCTTAGGACAGGAGACAATTGGCGAGCTGCCAATAGCAGCAACAGGACAGGAGACGAAATAGATATTCGGGACTTACATGAGGATACCCCAAGGGTGGAAAAGGAGAAATGGGAAGCACAGAGAGCAGCCAAAGGGACTGATAACATTTGGAGATGGGAAGATAAGGTAATAGCACCAGAGTGCATACAAAACACCCTATTGGAACGACACCATGGACTCTCACATGTGGATAGAGAGGCCATGATAACTAGTATAGGAAAGGAATGGTGGTGGAAAGGAATGGGAAGAGATATAGCCCGACACTGTCACCGATGACGTGCGCACAACACAACCCTGGTAGACCCATAAAAATTAAAATGGGACACCAGCCGAGACCAAACGGATCCTGGGAACATCTGCAGATTTCACAGGGCCACTGCCAGAATCCCATGGCAAAACTTATTGTCTGGTTATTATAGACCAGTTCACCAGGTGGGTAGAAGCGTTCCCTACTACAAATTGTACTGCTACCACGGTGGCTAGTGTTGTAAGGAAAAATCCCTTGTACCAGTGCATTCAAGGGAGTCGAGTCGCAAGGCAAGGTTCAAAGAGTTTTTCTTTATTGTACAATTACTGGGTACCCAGGGAGACCCCTGTAGCCAGCTTAGAAACAGTGCTTGGCCACGTTGATCTCAATGGTTATACATTTGCTCTGGATATTTATAGGGATCCAAATTCGAGCGGGAACATTTGCTCATACATTTTTACAATACTTATAAAGTGGCCTGTCTGGTCAGGAAGTTCCCTGGGAGGCTTGTCAATTTGCATCTGTATGGTGTGTGTCCGTGTTAATGGGACTGCCTGTTCTTGCCCCGGTGTTTTAATGTGTTTCCCATTATCCTCTCGATGTGTCCCCTTATCTAAATCGATCTCTACTGTTTTGTGTCTGTATTCTATGCTTGCGAGATTAGGTGTTAATGTCATTTTGTCCTGCTGTGTGTAGGGGGATTTAATCTAATCTTTTATTCTTTTTATCCTAGTTTATTAGGTTTCTCTGCCTGTCTTGGCCATTTTATTCCTGTAATATTTTATTGACAGTCTGGTTATGCCATATAACCCACTCCAGGTCTTGACTCGCAGATATCCTGATCTTTTAGCCAAAGGCCGGTTTAAAATGCAGCTTCGTGCTGTTGCTGGGCAGAATAAGGATCTTTTGTCGGCTTTGAAATTAAAGGTCTCTCAGCTGTGCAGAGGGGGATTTAAACGAATGTCCATTTGGGTGTTCCCCTCTGCATTGTGGGCACGTTATGAATGGTGCCAATCAGTCCAATAAATGAATATGTTTAATGAGGTGAATATTGATGAGATAATAAAAATATGGCTTTTGGAAAATGGCCTACTTCAGTCCCTCCTCTCGTCCAGGGGGTCCCATTCATGGCTGACCCCCCATGGACGATCTTCAGAGGTACAGTGACTTGTACAGATGTTGTCCTTGCCGTTGTTCCTCTTCCTCTGTGGTGTGGTTAAATTCTTGCATCTGGATACTGGCAGTGGGTAGCACAATATTTGCACATATCACTTTAATACAGGTTAGGCCCAGGCAGAGTGTGAACAGGATGGCTACTACTAAAATTAATCCCTTCATAATGTATGCTCCCCAAACTGTGTTAAACAGCCACCCTAACCACCCATCAGTCCCTGTAAATCCCTGTTTAAAGCTATCCAATTGCTTTTGTATCCCGGACATGGCTGCTGTTATGTTTAATGTCTCGTCGTGTACATATGTGATGCAGTTTCCTTTGATGATGGTGCATACCCCTCCTTGTCTGGCTAGCTGATAGTCTACTGCATATCTCGTTTGCTGTGTGTATAGTCTGAGTTCTGCGAGTTCTTGGTCAATTGCACCCAGTGCTTATAGGGTGTTGTTTCCTAAGAGAGGCCTGTCTGTGGCCGTCATGTATACATTTTTGAATAAAAACATAACCTTCTTTAACCCGATAACTTGCATTACCCCGGGGTCGTTTGACCACATGGTCCCATGTTGTGGAACCTTCCCACCCCCGGGACTGTCCACTTGATTGTACCCCTTGGTGAGAATCAAATGGGTATGTCCCCGAGGCTGAGCTTACGTGGGTGCCGTTGCACTTGCCACACATAAGCTGCCTACCCGCGGTGACTGCAATGCATTTTTGTTGCTTGCAGTCACAAGTGAAGTGTCCTTCCCGGACCCGGCACTCCTGGAGAGCACAATGTGCCTCAGCGCACGAATCATTTTTAGGGACAAAGGCATGCACGCACCCCCATCCCTCTTCCTTAAAACATTGTGGGTAGTTCCCATGTGTCTCCTCCCGTTGGGGTCCCATCCCCCCTAGAATTCCCGGCTCAGTGAGCTCTACACACCTTCCTTGTATCCCTTGTTTAAAGTACCCAATATGTTCTTTGCAGGGTGCCCCCGATGTGTCAATAGTGAATAACTCTTGTGGGAGCCACCCTGGTGTTGCAATGAATAGGGAGTTTACTGATCGCGCTGAAGGGTAACAAGCGGTCCTATTCCCATAGATCTGGATGTGTGTTTTCGGAATAGGTTTTCTTCCATGATTGGTGGTTCTGCTCCCCTAACCCCCATGTGTTGGAGCGTATTTACAATGGTCATGGTCATTATCAAATATGTCCCTATTCCCATATTGGTTTTTTTTACAACAGTATTTTTACAGTTATAGTATATACAGAAAATAAACAGGCAATCAAATTAAAAGTAGTTTGTTCCGACGTCGATAGTTGATCTGGTCCTGGTTCCTGTGGAATTTGAACGAACGAAAACGGTATCTTTAGTTTATTTGTCTTCATACAGCTTTAATTGGGTCCAATGTTTCCAGACCCCCGTCCCCTTATATCTAGTAAGAAGTTTAACAACACCAGGTTAAAGTCCAACAGGTTTATTTGGTAGCAAAAGCCACACAAGCTTTCGAAGCTCTAAGCCCCTTCTTCAGGTGAGTGGGAATTCTGTTCACAAACAGAGTTTATAAAGACACAGACTCAATTTACATGAATAATGGTTGGAATGCGAATACTTACAACTAATCAAGTCTTTAAGAAACAAAACAATGGGAGTGGAGAGAGCATCAAGACAGGCTAAAAAGATGTGTATTGTCTCCAGACAAGACAGCCAGTGAAACTCTGCAGGTCCACGCAACTGTGGGCGTTACAAATAGTGTGACATGAACCCAATATCCCGGTTGAGGCCGTCCGCGTGTGTGCGGAACTTGGCTATCAGTTTCTGCTCAGCGACTCTGCGCTGTCGTGTGTCGCGAAGGCCGCCTTGGAGAACCCTTACCCGAATATCAGAGGCAGAATGCCCGTGACCGCTGAAGTGCTCCCCAACAGGAAGAGAACAGTCTTGCCTGGTGATTGTCGAGCGGTGTTCATTCATCCGTTGTCGCAGCGTCTGCATAGTTTCCCCAATGTACCATGCCTCGGGACATCCTTTCTTGCAGCGTATCAGGTAGACATGGTACATACTCTTGCAACTCGGCCAACGTTGTCTACCTGATACGCTGCAAGAAAGGATGTCCCGAGGCATGGTACATTGGGGAAACTATGCAGACGCTGCGACAACGGATGAATGAACATCGCTCGACAATCACCAGGCAAGACTGTTCTCTTCCTGTTGGGGAGCACTTCAGCGGTCACGGGCATTCTGCCTCTGATATTCGGGTAAGCGTTCTCCAAGGCGGCCTTCGCGACACACGACAGCGCAGAGTCGCTGAGCAGAAACTGATAGCCAAGTTCCGCACACACGCGGACGGCCTCAACCGGGATATTGGGTTCATGTCACACTATTTGTAACGCCCACAGTTGCGTGGACCTGCAGAGTTTCACTGGCTGTCTTGTCTGGAGACAATACACATCTTTTTAGCCTGTCTTGATGCTCTCTCCACTCCCATTGTTTTGTTTCTTAAAGACTTGATTAGTTGTAAGTATTCGCATTCCAACCATTATTCATGTAAATTGAGTCTGTGTCTTTATAAACTCTGTTTGTGAACAGAATTCCCACTCACCTGAAGAAGGGGCTTAGAGCTTCGAAAGCTTGTGTGGCTTTTGCTACCAAATAAACCTGTTGGACTTTAACCTGGTGTTGTTAAACTTCTTACTGTGTTTACCCCAGTCCAACGCCGGCATCTCCACATCATGACTACGATCGACCCCTTATATCTATACAGGCACAGGTATCTCCGCTAACAATGACCTCGTAAGGTCCGTGCCATCTTGGGGCAAATCCTGGTTTTGCAGGAAGCACTTTTGTTAATACCCGGCTCCCGGCTTTTGGGACCTCTGGTAATATTTCTGAGTCTTCCTCTGTATCGACCTGTGCCTGATTAAAAATTACGGACCGGCGCATCCCCTTCAATTGGGTGCTAAGGTCTTGGATGTATTGACGGATCTTATCCTTTATCGGACCCACATCTGTCCAGCCTGTAATAATGTTTTCGGGTAAGTGCATTGCTCGCCCAGTCATCAGCTCGTATGGAGTCAAGCCGGTAGTTCGATTTGTGGTCGCCCTAAGCCTCATCAGAACTGCAGGTAGGACTTCTGTCCAATTTCTACCTGAGGATTGCATTGCTTTTGCCATGGTTATTTTTAGAGTCCGATTCATCCTCTCCACCATCCCGGAACTTTGTGGGTGATAGGGGATGTGAAATTTCTGTTTTATTCCTAATAGTTGGCAAATGTTTTTCATAATCTTTCCTGTGAAATGTGTTCCCTGGTCCGAATCAACTTGAATTGGCATCCCCCATCGGGGAATGACTTCTGCTGCCAATATCCTGGCTACTGTTAGGGCTGTACAATTGGGGAATGCTTCTACCCACCTGGTGAATTGATCTACTATTACCAGGCAGTATGTTTTCCCGTGAGAGGGGGGAAATGGTCCTATGAAGTCCATTTGTATCTGTTCCCAGGGTCCCTTTGGTCTGGGTTGGTGTCCCATCTTTACCTTTATGGGCTTCCCGGGGTTGTGCTGTGCACATATAGTGCATCTGCGGCAGTATGCGGCCACATCCCATCCCAATCCTTTCCACCACCACTCTCTCCCCAGGCTCTGTATCATTGCATCCCTGCCTGTATGGGGAAGTCCGTGGTGTAGTTCCAGTAATGTGTTCTGGATACATCCTGGTGCCAATACCCGGTCATCTTTTCTCCACACCCCGTCAGTCCCTTTAACTGCGCCCAGCTCCTCCCATCTAGCTCGTTCTTGTTGGGGAATGTCCCCATGTAATTTCTGTATGTCAATTTCTTCCGGTTCTACCACTATCGCTGCAAGGGGCAGGCTTTTAATGTCGCTGTTTTCTAGTGCTTGCTGTGCCGCTGTGTCTGCGGCTTGATTCCCTTTGAAATGTATCCACCCCGGAGTGTCCCTTCCGGGTTCCCGCTGGTGGGCTTTTATTTTAATTACTGCAGCCTCTATAGGCTGTTCACTAGCTGCTAGCAGCGCCTTTATCTGCTGTTGGTGTTTAATGGGGGTACCTCCTGTAGTAATGAACCCCCTTCTCCCCCATGCGGACATGTAATCATGGATCACACCAAACGCGTATTGGCTGTCTGTATACACATTTACTGTTTTCCCTGCTGCTAATCTTAAGGCTTGGGTGAGGGCAACTAATTCTGCTACCTGAGCGGACTGACCCCCGTCGATCCGTCCTGATTCTAGGGTTTCCAGGTTCTGGTCTACTACTGCCCACCCTGTCCTTGGTGATCCGGATACATATTTGCGGGACCCATCCACATAGAAGGTCTTATTTGCTGTTGGAAGGGGTTCGTCTCTAATCTTTCCTTCCTTGCTATCTTCGTCAATTTCTCCACAGCTGTGCGCTTCCCCAGTATCTAAAATCCCTTCCGCGGGGTTTTCTCCCGTGTCCCTAATGATGGTGACTGACTTGTTAGGTGGTAGGAGTGTGGCCTCCCACCTTGCCCTCCTTATATTTGAGACTGTTTTGAGTTTGCCCGTGTTTAGCGTTTCTACCAATGTATGTTTTGTGTGTAGCACAATATCTCCTGTCATGACAATGGGCTCACTTATCCTCACAGCCCATGCTGCACAATCTAGGGCAGCTATGCACCTGGGCATCCCGGTGACTACTGGTCCCTCAGCCGTTGAATAATACCCTACGGGTCTCTTTCTATCTCCATGAGTCTGTGCCACTACGGCAGAATAGAAGCCGTCCTGGTTATCACAGAAGATGTGGAATTTCTTGCTTCCATCTGGCAGTCCCAGCCCTGGGGCTGAAACTAACCTAGCTTTCAACTCTGCATATGCTGTCTCTTGCTCTTGTCCCCACTCTATACTTTCCAAGGCTGGCTTTCCTCCCTTCACTAGTCTCTGAATTGGCTCCGCGATTCTTGCGAAGTCAGGGATAAAACTCCTACTGTAATTGAATAGTCCTAAAACTTTTCGGACCCCTCTTACTGTAACTGGTCGCGGCATTTCTTTAATTCCCTGGGAAATTAGGTGTCCTAAGTACAGGACCTGGGGTTTTGCAATTTGTGCCTTATGTGGGCTGACTTTCAGCCCGGCTTTTGCCAATCCTTCTAGTACTGCATACAGGGCTGCCTTGTGCCCTTCTTCTGTTTTGGACGCTATTAACACATCGTCCACATACTGGAGGACCGTATTGTCCTCATGCAATTTCACCCTACTCAGGATATCGCTCATTGTTCTGTGAAATATGGCAGGACTGCTATGAAATCCCTGTGGGAGGCGAGTCCATGTATACTGTTTCTCTCCCACAGTGAAGGCGAATTTGTTTTGGGATTCTGTGTCCAGTGGAAGGGACCAGAACCCATTTGCTATATCTAGCACCGTGAAAATTTTGTGGTCTTGTGCCAATCCGTTTAAAATAGTCGAGGGGTTTGCCACAATGGGGTGTAATTTAGGTGTTACCTGTGTAATCGATGGTGAGCCTGTAGCTCCCGTCAGGTTTTATAACTGGCCATGTGGGGGAATTGGTGGTACTGGTGGTTTCCCTGAGGATTCCCTTTTCTATTAAACCCTTGTCTATTTCTACCACTGCCCCTTGCGCTTCTCTCTTGATAGGGTATTGTCGGTGGGGCTTGTGTTCCGGTCCTGGGACTTTTATCGGTTCTGTGTCGGTTAGTCCGGTATCTAATTTCGTCCTAGCCCAGGCTTCGGGAATGGAAGCGCAGATGGCTCCGAACCCTTCTTTTTCCTGATCCCAATCTCGGGCCACGATGGTGGCTACCCCAACCGTCCCCAGGTGGCTAGCTAATGTCCCTATTCCGGTCTTCCTACCGTCAGGTTGTGGCCAAATTAGTTTCCCTTTCCCACAATCTATCAGCACCTGGTATTCCCTCATTAAATCGTTCCCCATGATTGTGCCCTCATTATTCTGACAAACGTAAAATTGCATTGGAATATACTTGTGTTTGATTTCTACTAGTGTGGTTTCGCTAAGATAGGCGGGTATTCTCTCTCCCCCTACCCCGGTTATGTGTATTCTTTTGTTGGTCAGTGGCAGGGGTAGGTTTGTAATTGATATGGCTGCCCCCGTATCTACTAACATGTGGCATTCCCTACCCCCTACCAAGGCTTCTACATATATTCTCTCCCCCTCTTTCCTGTTTTGGATGGGAGCTACGGGTTGTGAGATTTCGACCAGTGTTGGCCGATAAGTGGGGTGGACGGACACCGGCTTTTGTCGGGATTCACTGTCTTCTGTGGGCGTGGCTACACTAATCCTCTCTTGTCTCCCATCTCCCTGGTTTGGGGTCTCTTCTAGTCACTCTAGTGGATTCCGGGAGTGTGGTGCCCCCGGGGCTGGTCTATAGTTGTCTTGGGGTCTCCCATGTTTCCCCCAACATGTTGCCTCGGTGTGCCCTGCCCTGTGGCAGTGGTCACAGCAGGGCCCGCCATTCTCGGGTTTCCCTTTGAATGGTGCTCCCCTGCAGAATCTAGCCATATCCCCTGGCTGGCCACATGTGTAGCAGCTGAGCTCGGTTCTCCCCTTATCTCCGTTATGGGGGGTTCCAGTTCTCTCTCGTCTGGGCTTTGCCTGGGCAACCTTCCCTTCGTTTATCCCGCTAGCCCACTCGACTAGCTCGTCATAGTCTTGGGATGCCATCACCCCCATCTTAAGGATTTCTTGGTGTACCTCTGATAGCCCGTCCTTGAATGCCTGGATAAAAGCCCTGTCTCTCCTATCCACATTGTCCTGTCCTGAACATTCCCTATATACCTGGAATAATCTCTCTCCAAATTCCGATGCACTTTCCCCCTGTCCTTGTTTAGTATTTGTGATCCTGCTCCAATTAGTGGGGGAGTTCCCTAAGACCCGTTGGATTTCGGTCTAACATAATGTGATGGGTGCCTGCTGGTCGTCTATCTCAGCCGTTGTAGCAACGGCATGTGTCCACCTTCCTCCATTATAGTCCTGTGCTGCTTGGGCCGCTGGCCCTCCTGCCACCAACCTCCATTTATCCGCTGGACAGGCTGCCCTGACCAGCTGGTGTATGTCCCTTAAATGTAACTGGTGTCCTACCCAGAGTGAATCTAATTCGCCCCAAAATCCCAGGTTTGCGCTTCTGGGTTTTAACTTCCCCAGGGATGCCATAATCTGCTGCCTTTCCCCTGGTGTAAAAGGCTTATAGGTTGCTTTCGGTTGTGCTAACGTCCCTCCTCTGGTTACTGGCGCTAGATTATAATTTTTTATGTCTCCTTCTGATACTGGAGCGGTTGTATGGTTCTGCACTGACTCGTATGAGCGCCGAGGGTCCGTTTCCTCTGATCTCTGCGTTATCTCCACAGTGTGGCTTCTGTGTTCTAATTCCCTCACTCTCTCCTGCAATACCTTAATTTGTTCTGTCTCTTTGTGTCTCTCCTCCATGGAGGCATTTACCTTCTCAATTAGTCCAGCTAACTGGGTCACTAACATTACTCCCATTACTTTTGTTTTGTCCCGTTTAACTCCGTCTACCCACTTTCTCTGATCTTCTAAAGTTTGTGATGCGTTCCACCCGTTCCGTTTCATCTTTGCAACAATCGCTTCTCTGGCTAACAGATACTTAAAAATGAGAGCTACTGCAGTTTCTCCCTCAATAACGTGGTCTGCCATTTTTCTGTCTAGCAGTCCTGCAACCCCCGTATGCTGGTTCCAACAGTAAAAGTGCCCCAACTCTCTCTCTCTTATCTCCTGTCACTGATACTGCTCCAGCACCGTCTGTATTGCTGTAGGGTCTCGTAGTGGGGTCCCAGTGGGTCTCTTCCCCTGTGCTCCCCCAACTATTCCTGACACCTCACGCTTGGTCTATTTTGTGTTGTCTTATTGGGATGTGTGCTGGTCTTTTAGTGTTTGTCGGCCCCTGTCCCCAGCCCCTTTAAGTACAACGCCTCCCGCTTGGCCACCACCTCCACTAGCAAGGTTGATCCCTGGTACCCTGCTATGGACTATGGTGTTCCCTACAGACGAACAAGGTTATCAAACTCCGCCCCGGTCCCTAATGGATTCTCCGTCGTTGTGTCTCTTGGTCAGGATGGATCGGGTCCCCTCTTCCTCAACACTTACACAAATGTATCTGTTATCAAAGCCCCTGTTATAATTAGTAACTGTATCGACTCTGAGGTTGTTCGTCCCTTCAGAGTCTGTGTTGTTACCCGATTTACACTGTCCGTGCCTTGCACCCTGAGTGCCTGTGCCTCTTAGCGCCCGCTTCAAAACCCAACCTTAGCGTGGGAGATTTCTCCTCTTAACGTCCAGTTTAGGGTAGGGCACCTTGAGTCAAGCACTCCCTTGTCCTATTGCCTTGGCACAGACAGCGGTTTCGTTTACAATCCTGGGTTAGTTACACCAATTAGTTCTGCATGCGGTTCTTATCTTTATATTAGTCTTAATTCCTTATTCCCGTTATCAAATAGCCCAAAACCTGTTATCTTTACCTCTGGTCCTCTATTTCAATTAAAGTTACTTACCTTCTTCCACGCGGTCGTTCTGACCTATACCTCTTTAGTGCAGAATTCTGTTTCAATTTAAAAAATTTAGGCAAGATTATACAGTTCTACAAGACAACAATATTTAAAACAGACAAACCCTAACCCTTAAAGGTACCTCACTTTGAACGGAGACTTGTACTCGCCCTTGACTGCTCTGGATTTTTATCAGATTCGTTTAAATTTGATCCCGGCTTCCAGACGTGGCCACCAGTCAGAAGTCAGATATCAAATCCTGCCAACTACGCCATTTGTTGTAGGGAAAAATCCCTTGTACCAGTGCATTCAAGGGAGTCGAGTTGCAAGGCAAGGTTCAAAGAGTTTTTCTTTATTGTACAATTACTGGGTACCCAGGGAGATCCCTGTAGCCAGCTTAGAAACAGTGCTTGGCCACGTTGATCTCAATGGTTATACATTTGCTCTGGATATTTATAGGGATCCAAATTCGAGCGGGAACATTTGCTCATACATTTTTACAATACTTATAAAGTGGCCTGTCTGGTCAGGAAGTTCCCTGGGAGGCTTGTCAATTTGCATCTGTATAGTGTGTGTCCGTGTTAATGGAACTGCCTGTTCTTGCCCCAGTGTTTTAATGTGTTTCCCATTATCCTCTCGATGTGTCCCCTTATCTAAATCGATCTCTACTGTTTTGTGTCTGTATTCTATGCTTGCGAGATTAGGTGTTAATGTCATTTTGTCCTGCTGTGTGTAGGGGGATTTAATCTAATCTTTTATTCTTTTTATCCTAGTTTATTAAGTTTCTCTGCCTGCCTTGGCCATTTTATTCCTGTAATATTTTATTGACAGTCCGGTTATGCCATATAACCCACTCCAGGTCTTGACTCGCAGATATCCCGATCTTTTAGCCAAAGGCTGGTTTAAAATGCAGCTTCGTGCTGTTGCTGGGCAGAATAAGGATCTTTTGTCGGCTTTGAAATTAAAGGTCTCTCAGCTGTGCAGAGGGGGATTTAAACGAATGTCCATTCGGGTGTTCCCCTCTGCATTGTGGGCACGTTATGAATGGTGCCAATCAGTCCAATAAATGAATATGTTTAATGAGGTGAATATTGATGAGATAATAAAAATATGGCTTTTGGAAAATGGCCTACTTCACTAGGATATTGGCAGAAGAGGTAATCGCTAGATGGGGTGTACCCCTACAAATCGATTCGGACCAAGGGACGCACTTCACCGGAAAGGTGGTAAAAACAGTATACCAATTAATGGGAATAAAACAAAAATTTCACATCCCTTACCACCCACAGAGTTCTGGAATGGTGGAACGCATGAATAGAACATTAAAAAATGCATTAGCTAAAGCCATACAAACATCGGGGAAAATGTGGACAGAGGTATTGCCCACTATACTAATGAGATTAAGGGCTACCACAAACCAGACCACCGGATTAACCCCTTATGAGCTAATGGCAGGACAGGCGATGCAATTACCCAAAAGCATCATAACAGGTGGGACCGATGTAGGTCCACTAAAAGATAAAATCAGGAGATATGTTCTGGAACTAAGCATCCAACTAAAAGGGATGCGCAAATTGGTAAAGGACAATCAGGAAATAAAAGACGCAGAGAGAGAGCTTGAAATGCTCCCTGACGTCCCAACAGCGGGAAGTCGCGTCCTGGTAAAGACATTACCTGACAAACCAGGGTTTGCACCAAAATGGAATGGGCCATATGAAGTTATAATTAGTGGAAACACCTGTGCCTGTATAGACATAAGAGGGAAAGGGGTCTGGAAGCATTGGACACAGCTAAAACTATACAAGGGGACAAATAAGTAATTAAATTGATGAGCTAACGAAAATGCTTTCCTCAACACAGGCAAAGACTGCAAGCAAGAACGACTGGCGCGCGCGGGTTGAATAGATAATATAACTTGCAAAGATTATATGAATTATAGTGTTAGGTTTGATATTTGATCGTTGCGAATATGTATGTAATCGCGTATGTAACTGTACTACTTTGCGTTGTCGCGACTGTAAATTTAACTGGATTGGAGGATAACTTGTTTTACAAAGCTCACATACATTTACACGGGAATCGAACTGTATGTTACCCATTAGCACAATCGGTTGAAGCCCTATTTGTAGCCACTCCTGGGTGGACCCCTCGTGACTTATATACCGTAGATACATCAGATACACCCTGTAAGGGACAAATTGGCAAATATAAAAGAGGTATACAGGGGAGATGTGTGGGACTTGTAAACCCCACAGATCCTGTGTGCAGGGGGTTCCAACAGGGGGGAGGAAAAGCTTGTTCAGATACTGCAAGCTATCCGCTTTGTTTTACGGGCAGGGATGGGAATGTGCCTATGCCTTGGTCCCTGAGAATGATTCCTGCGTACAGACGCAGTGCGTCCGTCAACATTGTCGGGTTAATAAGGGACAGTTTACTTGCACTTGTGATGAACAGAAATGTCTGAATATAACCGCGGGAAGACAGCTTATTTGTGGACAATGCAATGGAACTCACGTAAGCTCAGCCAAATGGACATACCCATTTGATACTTACCAGGTGGTGGGATCAAACGGGGAGTCAAGTAAACCGAACAATTGGCAATATGAACAAACTCATAATCAAGACACTAAATGTTACCGGGCTAAGAAGGGATATGTGTTCCTCTTCAATGGTACTTACATGACAGAAACACCAAACCTCCCAAACCGTTTTGCAGTAGGAACAATCGGACCACTGACTGCTCCATGCCCTCAGAAGGGGCATATTCGGAGGAGAATAGTAACTCGGCCTATCAGCAAAGAATTCTGCACTGACTGGGAAGCCCCGGGCACAATGGGATCCTCACTGGGATATGGGTTCCGGGAGCCTTATCTCTGGTGGGGGGGGGGGGGGGGGGGGCAGCAGGAGTGATTATTGCAAAGAATAGGAATCATATTGTTTGTGGACTAACAGTCCTGGGAAACAGCACTTCAAAAGCACTGGAGGCTGTTAACCAAGAAATGGCTGAACTGAGATTATATGCACAACAGACACGATACGCAGTGGACTATCAGTTAGCACAAGGGGGAGTGTGTACAATTATAGGCAATAAATGCATAACCCATGTCACAGACGAGTCCTATAACATTACACAGGTCATCAATAGCATTAGAGAACAACTTGATAGCTTCAGACAGGGACCCAAGAAAGGAAGTAACTGGCTGGAATGGCTAGTGGGGGATCCTGGGAATCTTACTTATTACATGGATTGGTCACGCTCATTTCAATTGTAATTGTCTGTTGTCTCATTGTTGGATGCCTAAAAGTCTGTTGCAAGGTGATGGTGACTAGAATTGTGCCAGGAGCCAGTGTATACATCAAAGAAAAAACCCCGATGAAGATCCCCGAAGACATCAGAAGAAACAAAGAAGGAAAGAAGAAGAACAAAGAATTATACATATAAAAATTGTATTATTGGTCGAAAAATTAGTGAAACTCATAATCCGACCAAAAGCGGGGACTGAAAGAGGAAAAATATACAGATGGGTACACATAAGATGATGGCCTGGCACACAAACAGTCACCTGGGAAAGAGACATTAAACAGACACTGACTTTTAGTACAAACAGCCACCTGAGATTAAAACATAAAGGACAGACAGCTACCCAAAGTTAAACATGCGGGAATCAAATCTTACAGGAAGCCAGCCAGGGTTTAAAGATAAGGACAATAAGGATAGATAATGAGATTAACTACAGGTGGGATCGGGAATACATAACTGCAGGAAAACCAATTACTGTCAACTACTGTATGAATAGACCGAAACTAAAGTCATTGATAGTCACTGACGTAGGAAATGTATCCATTCATAGAACAATGTGATGTTAACATGCTTATGTCTGTATCTGTCTGTATTTGTCTATAACGATGTGTTGATGTGTTTAACGATCGATCACCTACTTGATTACAACGATGTGATAATGGCTAGATGCCGGTCCATCTATTGTGTAAAGGGTATAAAGATGGACTGCTCCTATTGTCTCATTGAGAGAAGGTTTTGCTGCTTGTTAGTGCCTTTTCTCCACGAAGCTTCGTTTAATAAAACTGTATTGTTGAAACCTTCAAGTCTCACTCACAAGTGGCATTTTTCCCACAACAATGGTAATCAGATTAAATGATTAATTTAAATGGCTAATCAGAGGAACCAATTCAAAAGCTGACTGACAAAGTCAAAGGAGATAACCGTTGAAATAATAAAATTTATGCCACGAAAAGGTTTTAGCTGCTCTCTGTGTGTTATCAAAAAGAAACCACTAACCCACATGTTTAAGCCACTCTAAAGCAGGTTAATGCTGCTGCAGAGCATACTCATGGTTTGGACAGCAAAAGTAGAATTCTGATTCCGTGGAAAAAGAAATTGAGCAATGAGGAAAGATAAAAAGTTTCTAGATTTCCTGCAGGGAGAAAAGACAACTTGGGAAAAGGTACCACCCTAACAATGACTTAAAAATACATCAGGCAAGATCAGCGAGCATCTGAAAAGTAGATCCAAAATAGATATTAAAGACGATTTCTTGATAATCTTGGGAAATCATACCACCCTGCCAATGACTTCAAAATACATCAGGCAAGATCAGCGAACATTTTAAGTGTGGATCCAAAATAGATATTAAAGATGATTTCTTGATAATCTGCCAAACATGTTGACAAACTCCATCATGTTTTCCTGCTTTCTCCTAAAGATATCAACTCTCACTCACATGAGATTCAGCTGTCCTCAGGTAACTTGTCCTACTCCTATTTTTCATGCCAGCTGATTTTGGCAGGAAAAATCTGATTGTGAACCAAATTATACTTTAACAGTTAAATGAGGCCTTGAGCAGCTGTGGTCACAGACAAAAGGCAACATCAAAAGACTAAGTTTTGAGGGAAGACAGGAGAAACATTAGATTTATGGCCTTAAAATGTGACCTTTGCTTTTAATG
Organism: Mustelus asterias; assembly: GCF_964213995.1. Classification (NCBI taxonomy): domain Eukaryota; kingdom Metazoa; phylum Chordata; class Chondrichthyes; order Carcharhiniformes; family Triakidae; genus Mustelus; species Mustelus asterias. Next base: position 65,405,171 of record NC_135822.1, on the reverse strand, counting down.
CAAGTAAACTGAAAAGCCAAACATCAAAATATTTCAAATTACATGAGGAAGTTCTTCACAAAGTAACCAATTCATGGGACGGACTTCTCCATAAAATACTGAAAATGAAAACTTTGGAATTACTCGACAGCTCTAAGTTTCTCTGGGCTGAAGAATAAAAGGAGTCAGGTGGCCTTTCTCAACTCAAAAACAGAAAATGCTGGAAAATCTCCACTGGTCTGACAGCATCTGTGGAGAGAGAATAGAGCCAACATTTCGAGTCTGGATGACCCTTCTTCAGAGGCAGCTCTGATGAAGGGTCATCCAGACTCAAAATGTTGGCCAGCTCTGACAAAGGGTCATCCAGACTTGAAACGTTGGCCAGCTCTGACGAAGGGTCATCCAGATTCAAAACGTTGTCCAGCTCTAACGAAGGGTCATCCAGACTTGAAACATTGGCTCTATTCTCTCTCTCTCTCTACAGGTGCTGTCAGTCCTGCTGAGATTTGCCAGCATTTTCTGTTTTTGTTTCAGATTCCAGCATCCGCTGTATTTTGCTTTTATCGTGGCCTTTCTCAACTGTTAAGTTCTTATCTTTATCCCAAACCAAACATGTTCTTACAAACATGTAAGAACATGTTTGGTTTGGGGTAAAGATAAGAACAAGAAACTGGGTTTTTAAGATCATATTTTCAATCAAGGGGGTTGTTTATCAAGTTACAGCTCAAAATACATTTGAAATATATAATACCAAAATAGTTAAGTTTTGATAACGTCGACAAGTGCTATTACTTACAACAGTGACCCCTGCTGGATACTTACAGTGGAGATGCCGGCGTTGGACTGGGGTAAACACAGTAAGAAGTTTAACAACACCAGGTTAAAGTCCAACAGGTTTATTTGGTAGCAAAAGCCACACAAGCTTTCGAGGCTCTGAGCCCCTTCTTCAGGTGAGTGGGAATTCTGTTCACAAACAGAACTTATAAGACACAGACTCAATTTACATGAATAATGGTTGGAATGCGAATACTTACAACTAATCCAGTCTTTAAGAAACAAAACAATGGGAGTGGAGAGAGCATCAAGACAGGTTAAAAAGATGTGTATTGTCTCCAGACAAGACAGCCAGTGAAACTCTGCAGGTCCACGCAACTGTGGGAGTTACAAATAGTGTGACATAAATTCTGATTCTAGGATCGCATGATAAAGACTCAGGAGGAAAAAAGCAGAAATATTTATGTGAAATAGTGTGACATAAACCCAATATCCCGGTTGAGGCCGTCCTTGTGTGTGCGGAACCTGGCTATCAGTTTCTGCTCCGCGACTCTGCGCTGTCGTGTGTCGCGAAGGCCGCCTTGTACATCACATTATCCACCATACCATTGAGATTTAAACTGAACAATTTCACTGGCGTATGCCTGAGTTAGTAGGGCTTGAAAAAGGGGAGGGTCTGACATTGAAGCAACTGGTGGGAAAATTGGCCAAATTGGTTGGTAGTAAGCTTGGTCAGAAAGCTATGAGTGCACTTGCCCCACCAGAATTTGGTCTCATAATTCAAGCTGAAATTCTAGTACACTACTAAACTACATTGTTGGCAATTTTTTTTTCAGATTATGCACTGAAATTAAGGCTCCATGAGGTTCAGGTGGGTATTATACTATACAATTCAAAAATGAGCAGGGAATTCTCCATATATTTATCACTTTGTTTCCTTAAAAAAAGCACCAGAAAATATACTACACAGTCATTCATCTCATTGTGGGATGTTTCAAAGAATCACTTTTCCAGTTACCTACACAACAGTAGAAATTTGTTGTACTCAGTACAAAAGAGGTGTGGGAATATGTTATGTCTTTGCACTATTTAGGCAAGCGCTTCTGACAAGTAACACAGATATATAACAGATAAAGAGAAAAATAGGATTCACTATCCCTGGACTTGAGCAGAAGGTAAAATTTGAAGCCAGGGATGCTGGAAAATGTTCAGCTAGAAATAGGATCCAGGGTATTAAGAACCCACAGAAACTTGCACTGAAAGAAGAAGCAGAGCGAAAAATGAACAATGCTGTTTATTCTTTAACTGTCTATTTCTGCAGTGACCTTTCCTGGTGATTTCTACTTTTAACCATTCAACTGCACAATATCAGTTTGTGGGCAAGCATATGACCAAACAAAATTCTCAATGTACTTCAAGGTTTAGGTAACACTTTGAAGGAAAAAACTCTCATCTCAGCATGGTTTGATGCACACATCCAGATACTAACCAGGGAAGGTATCAGATTTGTATTAAAGGTAAGGTGGCTTTACAATTATTTCCAAATTTCACACAAAAGAAAAAAATCCCACAATGTTTGTTATGATGCAAGATGGTCTGCAATGGGTGTTCTTATCCTAAATAAATTTTACCACAGCATTCTGGTAAAAGTACTACAGAAGAGATGAAAGAAGAAAAACGCAATTACAAATTTTAAATTTCCAGCGGCTTCAAAAGTAAACTTGAAAAAATACAGTTGTTTAAACATGGACCTGAAAATAAAATAATTTATATTTATTACCTGCCAAGTTCCTTTCATATCAATAAAAGGTTTCTTTCTTCTGCCCTTCTCTATCCTTCAGGCGAAGGCTCCCTTCCTCGGATACTCCTGTATTGGTACTTATATTTCCAGCACAATTTGCCCGAAGGAACAAGGAAGATGGAAGAATTTCAAAAGAAAATCATATTCAGCACATATCAGGTTTCAATGATCATCTGTGCTGGTTAAAAAGACACTGTCCTAGAAGCTGTTCCTGCTCACAGACTGAATTGTTAACATGGCAAGTTTCCGCCAAGTGCTTCCTTCTGCTGGCAAACATTTGAAGAGGCTATTAAAATGAAGGTATCAGGCATCTTTTAAATAGTACAAATATTTAATTTATGAAAAAACTGACTGCTCTATGTAATGAAACTAGTGAATAGCTCTATCTAGTCTTTTAAAGTCATTTCAGGCATTGAAATTGGATTACTTTCAGATGGTGAAACAGACCTTGATTAAAAGTGCAATTTCTTTTAATAAATGCATTAACAGCTGTATTAATTAAACCCAAATTTACGCAGGAATTTTGTTTAACCCGAAACATATTTTCAAAAAACTTGATAGTTGAAAACATTTTATCCCAATGCTTCAAAGATTTCACGTTCTTTGCAAAACAGTTTAATTCGCAATTCAATTCCTGAAACAAGCACAAAATGGCTCCAGATCACCAAATGCGTCCAAAGCAGAAACTCAACTCCAGAAATAAAAGAGCATGTTGGTCCTTCTCTATCCTAGAGGTGTTGCCCTGGCTGACCTTGCTTGTCCATATGGCTTTTCTATTGCACTGAATGCACTGTGAAGATTACAAAGTTCCAGGTTCAATTTTTGCACTTGATTTAATAACGCTGAACATACAGCTCAGACGCAGGCCATTCAGTCCAACTGGTCCATGCTCTACGTTTTATGAAATAATAAACAAGTTATCATTCAACATTTATGGAACACAGACAAAAGTATTTGCTTTTGCTTTTCGAGTAACTAGAGTGTGCTGGAAGAACGATCACAATGAACTGTACTGCTGCTTGTTATTTTAACTAGTAGGCAGGTTATCTAAGAGCGCAGGATATCCTGACTCCCCAGGCTGTTCAGAGTTTTGACAAACAAATCATGTATTTGTCTACTTTGAACTTCAAAAACACAGCATTTTCATGAGCTGCTGACGCAAAACAAAATCATTAAGCTAATTTGTCTCAAAGCATCAAGATCACCAATGCTCTAAATCAAAAATACACTACATGGTAATAGGGAATGGCAATAAGATTTTAATACCTTGGTCTCTATGAAGTCACCTAATCTCAACGAGTTAGCAACTGAATCAACGCAAATGCCCTCAGAAGGAAAAAATCAGCCAGTGTAGCCAGATTTGATCACCATCCAGTATTCCTTGTTGAAATGTGCATGAGTTGATGTCAGATGAGAAGAGCTCAGTCTTTCAAAGTCAACATGCCAACCCAAAACACCCAGGTTCGCATTTGCACAATGACCAGTTGTCACCATTCCATTTAAACTATTTGGGGTTTGTCTTTTGAAAAACAGTTCAGGCCTATACTCTTTAGAGTTTAGAAGAATGAGAGGAGATTGAATTAAGGTAGGTAATATGATAAAACATATTGATAAAGTAGACGCAGTGGATGCTTCCGCTTGTGGGACAATCTAGAACAAGAGGTCATAGTTTTAGGATAAGTGGTAACAGATATAAAACAAAGATGAAGAGAAGCTACTTCTCTCCCAGAGTGCAGTGGATGCCGGGACATTGAGTAAAGTTTAGGAGACAGACATTTTTAATTAGCAATAGGTTATGGAGAATGGGCAGTAAAGTGGAGTTGAGGCCAAGATGAGATCAGCCATGATCGTACTGAATGATGGAGCAGGTTCGAGGGGCTGAATTTCCTGCTCCTAGTTCTTATGCCACATTTTTGCACGAAAATCTCTTCATACATAAATAGGCATCATGCTTTTCCCTTAACTCCTGGAAGATTTCTTGGTACCATCCAACCACAGCACCATAAAAAACTCTCCATCTTGATGTATCTTTTCACCACTTTAAACATCTTCCTCAAATATTTTCTCCCTTGTCACCTTTAGTCAGTTTGCTTAACTTCAATCCGAATTCCTGCTCAGTGCTTCAATGAGCCTCGTTTCACGCCATCAGATAGTTTCCTGTGTGAATAACATGACACAGCAAGTTGCTGAAAGTATGCAACAATTTTGGCTTTTTATGAATAGATTTAGAAAGAAGAAATACAAACTTGCATTGATGCGTTTAATGGCACAAAAATGATTATGGTACTAATTTTACATGAAACTGCATACAATATACAAAGTGCTATCGCGCTAAATGTCAGATTTGTTGATAATTACTTCGGCTCAGTTAAATTCAACAGTTTCTTTTTTGCAAAACCTGTCCCCAATTGGAAAACAACAAAAGACTTCATTTTTAAAAATCAATATCTAAAGTCAGAAAAGTTTGTGCTGCAGCTTATTTCTGTTTCACTGCTACACGCACAACACAGAAATGTGCAAGTATGCATGTTACTTTTAATCTATGTACAAATACCTGTTCTCTTCATCAGGTTTATATGTTTGTTGTATTCAAGTTGAAAATGTGGTACTTTCTACTACTTTTTTCTTGACTGGGAGACAATTGTATTGTTTCAGCCTGTAAAAATACCTTACATCAATTCAGGCATCAGCAATTTAAGATGGCAATCATTTTTGAACCCACCCCACCTCTCCAAAATGAAAGCATCGTTCTCATTGTATGCAAACAATCAATTGTCCTTCATCAATTTCTGATCCAATCCAACAGGTCATTGAAGGCATGAAAACATTTAAATTCTCAAAATGCATGGTGCAACACCCAAGAGGAATGAGGAAAGTTTCAGATGGGACCCTTTCTCAGTGTTGCAGAGGGTCCGATCCATATCTTGACTGCCTTTTTCTGTCAGGTGTTATCTAATCTGTTGGATGTTTTCAACACTTTGTTTTGATCTCAGAATTCCAACCTTGATGATGTTTTTTTCATTTCCTGAAAATATACAAAGGTGTGCAAATACCTCCCAATTTCCTGCTTCAATTTCTTAAACACAGAAAATAAACATCTTTCTTCAGAATTTAACACGTGAGATTGGCACACAATAAAAGAATGATTCTCTGATAATCAGACATTACCTCCATCGAAGTTAAGTAAAATAAATTGTGCAGATCCCGGGAATTGGAATGGAAGGAGAATAGAAAACATTTTCAAACTGCACCAAACTTCTATTTGCTGCCAAATAGCTAATCTGGTGAGGATAGTTTCCCCTGCAAGTGTCACATTCATCTCAAATCAATATATTCTAAAACAATAATCTTTTGTTAATATAGCTAATTTATCAGAATTAAACTTGATTATATCAGGAGCTATACAATCGCAGGAGTATTTTAAACAGTTCCACTGAAGTCGGAATTGTACTTCTGTCTCCTTCCTTAAAATACAGCATAATTAATGACCTTATCTTCAGGTCAATGCTATCTGTTATTTTTTGCTTTATGCAATGCCTTAGTTAAAAGCTTTAATTTTTTTTTGCGTTCTTCAATGTCTTCATGCTGGGGAACGGAACATTTTTCCCATGAGAGCATTGAGGCACTCAAAAGACAAGCATAACACCAGTGAGGTGTAGGGTGAAGTTTCCTTTGCATAGCTTCAATCTTTAAGTGCCTCTTCTGCTGACATTTTTCTATTTCTCACACCAGCCAGGTTTCTAAGATGAGAGGTCACATGACACCAGGTTAGAACCTAACACGTTTATTTGAAATCACAAGCTTTTGGAGCGCTGCTTCTTCATCAGGCTTCACCTGACAAAGGAGCAGCACTCCGAAAGCTTGTGATTTCAAATAAAACTGTTGGATGACAATCCTGGTGTCATGTGACCTTGTGTCTTGTTCACCCCAGTCCAACACCGGCATCTCCACATCAAGCCAGTTTGATGGGGCTGATCTGAGCGTAACTGTGAACTTAGTGATGAACTAAGGGCAATTTTGTGTTACAGACACAATACTTTGGGAACTACATTTAAACTATCAAACACATTTTGTCTGGGATTCTTCTTGCCGGAATAAAATGGAACAGCTTAATCATGAAAACCAATGACGGAATAAACTTCACTCAATCCTCAAATATTTTGTTTACCTGAACAGAAGTTCAAAACTGAAGTGCATAAAGCTGAAAGCAAACAATTGATAAAAACTTGGAAAGGTTACAGGATACTGGTATTTTACTTGTACCATTCTCCTTCCTACTAAAAGGAGTAGAGCAAAGGCGAAATGATCAGTGGAACAGCAGGTTAGTTTCACAGGATGCAGTGCAATATAGTGGAAATTATTATTTATAGGCCCAGATAGGTAAGATGATAGCAGTTCATAGAGCCAGAGAAAACGACAAGTTCCTCGAGGCTACTTTTTTTCCTGATAGCTCAGAATTCAGATCTTTCATTTTTAGTAGTTACCAATTTGGGGCTGAATTAGTAACTCTTTGTTGGGATGCAACACCACTCTTATAAGCAACAGAATTCAAGGGTGGAGAAATCAGCTAGTGATTTCCCAGACTGGAAATGCCAAGTGAGAATTCTCAGTTTAGTGATACATACTATGGTCAAAAAGCTTGCTGCCAAGGTTCTCTGCTCACTTCAGAAGCTTGGAGAGGTGCATTACGTTTTCCAATGTAAAAATTAGTAAATAAAAACAATCACAACTAACTTCAGAACTCTGGAAGAATTAGAAGCCAGAGACAAACAACTTTGCTCCTTCGAAGTGTGTTCAAAGTCAAGCTGCATGCCTGCTCCTGCAGAGGATTGGAAGAAAACTATAATTTCTGGTTGGGGACAGAGGAAAATATAGCATTTAACAAAAAGAAAAATGTAATGCCAATTTCTATGATCAAAAAGCAAATCCACCTGGAACAGCTCCAAACAGCAGCACATTGTCAGCTTTGTTTATGTCAGATCATGTGCCTCGCTCATACGGAAAAGAATGTGGATGTCAAAACATGAGATTGTATTGCCCGCTACAGTTTTATTGGTTCAATGCTGCTGCTGTGCACTGACCCCTTCCTCTCCCATCCCCACTGGTATTTTGTGTTAACTGCATAGATTTTGCAATTTTATAATCTAATCTAAATGGAGTGTGAACACTCCTTGAGTAAGAGTGCTTGCTGGTGAATCTATTTTACACCAAAGCAAACTATTAATTAAAGCAGATTAGGCTTCTGTCACATGATGTACATCCTGCTTAACAAGTCAAAGTTGAGGACAACAGTGATCAGCCCACTTAGTGCTCAGGTGGTCAAGCAGTTCCTTCAAAGGGAAGAATGCAATGGAATGGGATGTCTTGTGCTTGTGTTCTTTTTCTTCCTCCAATTCAAATATACTGATGGAACAGCAACACAATTTTACAGGTCATGTTTAAATCTGAATCTGGCTCTCAGAAGGTGCTGGATGATGAAGTTGTCAGTCTTTTCCCAATGTAGATCCTAAAACAAAAGGGGTCAAATTAAGAAAGTAGGTTTTGCCTTCCCAAATTCATGTTTGCACAATGAAAACATTGGTTACAGTTTACAGTTAAGATTTAGGCCAGTGCAATCTCAAACTGGACAGAGGTCTTGTATCTTCAATTTAGTTCAAGCAGTCATTAAATTTGTCACTCCAAAGGCAACCAAGGAGCTTGATTATTTTTTGTTTAAGTAAATTGGAAACGCCAGTGGGCATGTTATTTGCACCTCAAATGCATTTTATTTTTGTTAAACTAAATTCACCACATAACTCTCATTGCAAAAAAAAAGTTTCCTTCTGGTACACTGCAGATTTTTCATCCTTCAGCTGTTAATATGAGCGCCAAAAAATTAACATACAAATCTGGTGTCAGGAAAAATAACAATGATATAAAAATATCAGGAAATGCAATAAATTGGAGCATGTTCTGCTGGTTAGATCTTTTTAAAAAACTTTTGAAAAATGGCAGCTCTTAAAAGGCATGGACAGTTTGGTTAGGTTAATGGAACTAGTGCTTTTGATGTAAATACGTAAATTGCTGGATAAACTCAGCAGGTCTGACAGAAAGAAACAGTTAATGTTTTGAGTGTCACAGAGTCATATTGGCTTGAGACATTAACTCTCTCTCTCCACAGGTGCTGCCAAACCTGCTGAGTTTATCCAGCATTCTCTGTTTTAATTTCAGATTTCCAGCATCCGCAGCAGTTGTTTTTATTTTAGTGCTTTTGATAATTCAAGAGCCAAGCAACATCGCAACTAAATGTTTGCCTAAAGCAAGCAGGGGGAATAGAACATATGGGTTTTGATTAAGGTGTGAACTTGGCATTTATATTCTAAAAGGTAGACTCACAAAATGAAGGCAATTAAGTTTGATCTCTGAAGAGGTGAGTTCAGACAAAGGAAGATCAAAAGAGAAAAATTCTATACCAGAAGCATTTAACCTATGCAAGGGGAGCTGTTCTGAGACCTCAGATAACAGCAGGATCAGTTGTTTGAACTCCCAGCAAGCCATATCTGTGAAGAAAGCCTACTTGAAAAACTATTTGGTTTGTTCTACCCAAGAAGCAACCCCAGAGAGACACAACTGTCTGGTGTGGGAATAGTTCCTGGATTGTGTTTATAGTTTTTAAAAACATACAAGATGTTGTGGAAGTTTGAGGAGGAATAACTCTGAAGGGAATGAATGAACTGGGTAAAGTTAGTGATATTGTGTATAGCCACTGTTTCAATTAAGTGCACTTCTGGTTGACTTATTGTTGTTTATTTTGTTTAATATTTATTTTTATTTAAAATCACAAAACGTCTGGGACATCATTCACTGGATTTCAAATCTTTCCTCACAATATTACAAACAGCAAAATACAGCTGAGGGCATTAGTTAGAATCTATTATTAAGGAAGTCTTAACAATGCACTTAGAAAAGTACAGTAGGATTAGAACAAGTAAACGTGGTTTTACTAAATGAAAATCCTGTTGACAAATTTAGTAGAGTTTTTTTGAGGTTCAAACTAGCAGGGTAGTTAAAGGGAAATGAGTAGAGGTAGATTTCCAAAAGGTATTTGACAAGGTGCCACACAGAAGGCAAGATAAGGGCTCAAGATGTGGGGTAGTATTTTAGCATAGCAAGAGGATTGGTTAATGGACAGAAAGCAGCGAGTGGGCATAAAGTGGACATTTTCAAATTGACAGGCAGTGAATAGTGGAGTGTCGCAAGTATGAGTGCTGAGGCCTCAGCTATTTACCATCTATATTCATAACTTATATGAAGAGAGAGAGAGAATAATGTATCAAAGTTTTCTCAATATACCATTCCAGGTGGGTAGGAAGCTGTGGGGAGGGCATAGAGTGGCTTCAAAGAGATTTAGACAGGCTGAGCAGGCAGCAAGATGTCAGATGGAGTATAATGTTGGTGTCATGTGAGTGTACCTTTTAAGAAAGGTTATTTTAAAATGATGCAGCTTACAGCTTCAGCGATGTCATTAGGGGTGGAGCTAAGCTGTGGCAGTCAGGTGATAGGGGTTTTTTCCTTTGGGCTTTTAGTTTCGTTTTTGGAGTTTGTGTTGGAAGCAGTTTAGTAGCAAGCTAAAAAGCAGTCTCTTTGAGCCCGATTTTACCATTTTGATTCTAAGTGCTGAATCTGGGAGTGATCCAGATCCGATCTGTAAACCTGTTCTCCGGCACCCCCATACGCACTCTGCCTGAAAAAAAGAAGCGATTCTGAATCGCGCTGCAGAAGCCTGGGGGAGGGGCTTATCACGCCAGAAACACTGCTGCTCCGATCGGAGCCTTCAACAGCGCATGCGCAGTAAAAGAAAAATTGAAAAACACTCCCCTGCCACATCACGCATAAAGCAGCCCAGAAGTGATGGCCCCCCACAGACATTGCCCCACCCCCACAACATAAGTGTCCGCCTTATTCACCCACCACCCCCCCCCCCCGCTACTCAGATGATCGCGGCCCCCTGCCCCACACCAATCGCACGCAGAGTGGCAGCGACCCCACCCCCCTCCACCACCAGAGAATGATCTGGCCCATCTCCCTCCTCCCCCCCACCAGAGAACGATTTGGCCCACCTCCCTTCCCCCCACCAGAGAATGATCAGACCTGCCTCCCCCCCCCCCACAAATCAGTGAATGATCTGACCCGCTTCCTCCCCCCCCCCCCCCCCCCCCACCAGAGAACCATCTAACACGCCTCCCTTCCCCCCATCACCAATCTGAGTTAGAGAGCTGTTGGAAGCTCTGGACTTACCTCCTCAGAAGCTGGAGCACCCGAAACAGATTTTTGCAGACCATGTCTGTTAAATGCAAATGTATTTAAATTGACGTTGCGCCCGTTTCGGGCACGATGCCAATCGCGGCCATTTTGGGCGCTTGGTAAAGGGGGAATGGGCGCGGATCGCGCTACTCATCTCACATCCGACTTTACCAAGTTTTTGCGCCCGAAAACAGGCGCACCTTGTTGGTAAAATCGGGCCCTTTATCTCCCTGTTCTTCTCTTAAAGAAACTGTTTTGGGAAACAGATTCGACTACAACCTCTTCTGAGTTTCTTCACAAGGGATTTTCAGCATTCAACCAAGGAGGCGGGATTCCTGTAACAAGTGGGCAATAACCTATGCTGTATTGTGTTTATTTGGAGTGTTTTGTGTACTGGATGTTGGTTTTGGTTGGAACACATTAGAGATATTTCCTTAAGAGTTATACATTATCGTGGTTGTTGTGTTTCTTGTTTGTAATTGTTAAAAGTTCTTGCTGCACATGTTAACAATATTCTTAATTAAACTTTCCCCTCCAACCACATGCGTAAGTCGTAAACTCAGAAGAAAAATTACATTTGCGTGACACTTCTGATGTTACATAAGGGCCATCCTGTGGCCTAGTTTGGAGAGATTGATAATTCTGTGCCATGTCAGGGGCACATTTATATTGCACAATTTATGCACATGAGCTTGATCAAAACTATTCAAATTAATATGCAAAAACAACTTTGTCAAGAAACATGAATGAGTATAATTCATGCAACCAGAGCTGATTGTGCTCTTGCACAGACTAGATTTTGCTGAGGAACTTGGTGATAAATTTAAAATTGTGTGTCATTTATCTTGGAGAGCATAGTGGCTGCGAAAATGTCAGTTTCAGTCAAATAAATAAAAGATTCATAAAATAAAGTCAAATAAATAAATCTAATGAATAACCCTCATCACTGTAAAATCTAATGGTGAATTAGATGAGGTCCAACTACATAGAAACATAGAAACCCTACAGTGCAGGAGGCCATTCGGCCCATCGAGTCTGCACCGACCACAATCCCACCCAGGCCCTACCCCCACATATTTTACCCGCTAATCCCGCTAACCTATGCATCCCAGGACTCTAAGGGGCAATTTTTAACCTGGCCAATCAACCTAACCCGCACATCTTTGGACTGTGGGAGGAAACCTGAGCACCCGGAGGAAACCCACGCAGACACGAGGAGAATGTGCAAACTCCACACAGACAGTGACCCGAGCCGGGAATCGAACCCGGGACCCTGGAGCTGTGAAGCAGCTGTGCTAACCACTGTGCTACCGTGCCGCCTACTTGTAGGACCTGCCTGCCAACCTTTTTGTAATTCATGGACTAAAACCTTTAGATCCCTCTTTACTTCACTCACTTGCAATCTCTCCGTTTAGATAATCTGCCTTTTGATTCCTCCTACCCAAGTGCTTGACCTCACACTTCCCCACATTAAACTCCATTTGCAAGGTTTTGCCCAGTCACCCAATCTATCTATATCCCATTGTAGAATCACCATATCTTCATCACAATGTGCCCTTCCACCTATCTTCATATCAGCAGCAAATCTGGAAATCTTATCAGTCTTATCTTTTGTTCCTTCCTCCAGGTCATTAATGTAAATAGTGAATGATTGTGGCAAAGAACTGACCCCTGCATCACTCCACTAATTACATCTTTCCACTCTGAAAAGGATCCATTTATTCCAACTTTCTATTTTCTATGTGACAGCCAGTTTTTAATCAATGCTAACACACTTCTTCCAATTCCAAAGGCTTTTACTTTATCCACGAGCCTGTTATCCGACACGTTGTCAAATACATTTTGGAAATCAAAGATGAGTGACTCAAGGGAAAACTCACTTCAAAATACTTTATGAGCCACCATAGCTTCAGTGTGAAAACTGAAGTAGTAATAGACTTGGATTGCACCTCTCACAACCGAGCTGTGTTCCAAGCACTCAACAGGCAATAAGTTACTTCTGAAGTATGGAAGATGTTGTGTTTTTGGCAAGCATTGCAGCCGATATGGACACACCACCAAGAGAAATGAACAATAAACCTGTTGTGGAGGTATTGGTTGAAGAAGGAATAACTCCGTGTTTTTTCAGAAAGGTACTATATCATTTTTTTAATGTCTACCTGAGCTGTCAGATGAGATTTCTGTTTGTAATATCTCCTATTGCAGTAGAATATGAGATTTTATAGGAAAAGAGGCTCTCAGTACCAAGTGAAGTCTAACTGGAGACGTAAAGAGTGATTTAACAGGACAGAAAAATTGAGACAATTGAGACGAAACAAGTAGGAGGCTCGACATACCATCAAGTGGTAATCTTTTAATTGCAGTGGGGGAATTCTGATGGAAATCGGAGTTTGGCTCTCATGTTTTAGGGTCTTTAATGTTTAGGCCAAAAGCAGACTCTTGGAAAACAAAGATGTACCGCCAATCTAAAAGTAGCTGTGATGATATCTAGCTTTATAAGTGAAGGACAAAGAACAAAGAAAAATACAGCACAGGAACAGGTCCTTCGGCTCTCCAAGCCTGCACCGACTATGCTGCCCGACTGAACTAAAACCCCCCACCCTTCCGGGGACCATATCCCTCTATTTCCATGCTATTCATGTATTTGTCAAGACGCCCCTTAAGTCACTACCGTATCCGCTTCCACTACCTCTCCCGGCAACGAGTTCCAGGCACCAACTACTCTCTGTGTAAAAAATCTGCCTCGTACATCTCCTTTAAACCTTGCCCCTCGTACCTTAAACCTGTGCCCCCGAGTAGTTGACTCTTTCAACCTGGGAAAAAGCTTCTGACTATTCACTCTGTCCATGCCTCTCATGGTCTTGGAGACTTCGATCAGGTCGCCCCTCAACCTCCGTCATTCAAGTGAGAACAAACCAAGTTTCTCCAACCTCTCCTCATAGCTAATGCCCTCCATACCAGCCAACATCCTGGTAAATCTTTTCTGCACCCTCTCCAAAGCCTCCACATCCTTCTGGTAGTGTGGCGGCCAGAATTGAACACTATATTCCAAGTGCGGCCGAACTAAATTTCTATAAAGCTGCAACATGACTTGCCAATTTTTAAACTCAATGCCCCGGCTGAAGAAGGCAAGCATGCTGTATGCCTTCTTGACTACCTTCTCCACCTGCATTGCCACTTTCAGTGACCTGTGTACCTGTACACCCAGGTCCCTTTGCCTATCAATACTCTGAAGGGTTCTGCCATTTACTGTATATTCCCTATTTGTATTAGACCTCCCAAAATGCATGACCTCACATTTGTCCGGATTAAACTCCATCTGCCATCTCTCCGCCCAAGTCTCCAACCGATCTATATCCTGCTGTATCCTCTGATGGTCCTCATCGCTATCCCCAAATCCACCAACCTTGGATGGATTCTAAACAAAGTGCTAGTGCCATCATTCAGTTGCAACATTAAACATAATATCCCCTCCTCTTTGGAAATCCCCCAATTTTTGATTTTTTTGTTGATACTGTTTTAAACTTATCACCAAGTTCCTCAACAAAATCAAGTTTGTGCAAAAGGACCATCAGCTCTGGCTGCATGAATTATACTCATTCATGTTTCTTACATTTGCTTCAGTAGATTTTACGGTGATGAGTGTGTTTTGTTTAACCTTATTGATTTTTAGTTCATGAGGGCTTGCTGTTTGAGATGCTGCTTCACTTTTTCAGCTTTTTGCTTTGTATTTTTGGAAATGTCCATACATATCCATTGACTTTGTTGGCGATAACTGGGGCTGATTTGGTATCATCAGTTTGTGAAAAATCAACACGAACTGACTCTTCAGTAGAATCCACATAGCTGTGATCCCTTCCCCCTGCCCCCCCACCCGTCCCCAAATTACATTGGCTCGATACCAGTCTCAGCATTGTTGGCCTGAAGCACTAACTTCCATTTAAATCACCAGAGCTGATATTTGTGTGTGCCCAATCTATAACCATATGTCAGCAGAACAGTTCCTTAAGAGAATGGAGACCTGAATTTCCAAGTCTGCAGGAAGCCAAAATTATGCTTTAAAAACAAACAAGAAAAAAATTCTGTAAATCATATTGTGGAGAATGAGTTGTTGATCGTAGCTGATAGAGCTAGTGCTCTGCTTATAGCCTTTTATCATTCATGACACAAACAGCTGTGAAAGAACTGAGTTATGCAGTAGATTCGCATACTTTGTTTTACCTCCAGAATTTCTCAACTTCCAGAGCCTAGATGGATGAAGTGAATGACTTTGCCAATTGCAAGGGCCTGGAATCAAAGAATTTTCAAACCAAGAAGGCATAGAATCTGATTGCAGTAACACCTCACACATTATACAAAATTGAAATTTTTGGTCACGAGTGATTGATGAGGATAGTGGAAATGTTACTGGTGCTGAAGAGTTTTATTCTGAACTCAGAACTGAGGCACATTGTTTGGGCTGAGGAACAAGAAGTTTTGAGAACGTGATTAAACACTTACCCCAGGCCAAGGGCCAAAATATGAGACAGAAGCAGAGAGGGAAAGATGATTTTCAGAAATTCCGCAGAAAATACGCCACCTTTCTTCATTGCTCCAGTCTTTCTCATACTGAGAGTGACTGAATGCTTAGGATGTTTGAAATGGAACTCCCTGGGGGGAAAATTATAAAGAAAGAAAAGGAAACTGATAATCAACCCAGTGTCATAATGTTTATATTACATGTCAGCACAGAATTCTTCAAGTAATAATTTAGTTGTTTCATTGCAATTCCATTCATACAATTAGAAAACAGTTGATTTCAACACTTGTCGATGTTCCTCATTGGCTTTTGTAATTTTTATAAAAATAGGAGCGATCATAGTCATACTTCGAAAGATAAACTGAAGCAGCCTTAGGAATCAAGCAAGAAAAAAAGCTGCCATGCTGAAACAACTTAAGAGAAAAAAAATAGCCTTGCTTGGTTGTGAATGAAGTTGTGAAACAAAGTAACTTGATTTTCCTCCTTGCAGTTACTGTTGAATCTACTCGGCATTCTATCATTTTCTGTTTTTACCCAGGAAATTAGTTACAGACTGCAACATAACATTTAAAAATACTTCCAGCTTGGTTGTCAGTTTCAATATTCTTTCACAGCTCCTTGATCGGGCTACATTTGAACCTTCTCCTGGTTCAAGATGCATGTTAAAAAATCAAAATGTATCTGATTTTAAAAAAGCCAATAACCTTTGTTTTATAACTGAAAGGTGTTGCAAGTATTTCACGAGCTGCCTCATCTTGCAATACATTTTAACGGTTTTTCTTTTTTGTACAACGAGTTGCCATCGCTTAAACTCATTGTATGTCTAGTCTAGTAAATGTGTTAAATTATGACAGCAAGTGAACTTTTATTGAGTGACTTAGGGTGAGGATAATCCTGGAAACAGAACTCCACAGAAAGGCTTCAATTTGAAAAGACAAACTGCAGAAAGCAGACAGAAAGCAAAGTGGGTTTGTGAAAAGCCAGAGATCCAAGGTGACCAGAAGGTTGGTGACTTCCGACTGCAGGCCTGTGAAGCACGGCCAAGCCTCTGAGAGATTGTGTGGAAAGGAAGCTTGAATGCACATGGCAATCCAGGGCAGGGGTTAACAGGAAGAAGAAGTTGAAATTGTGGAGGTGACTCCTTAGTGAAGATTTAAGGGAGAAAAAGCATCGTTTGGGGGACGATTCTTTGAGAACGGAGATTGGAAACCTTCATGTGGAAGACAGAGTTCCAGTGAGACTAGTTGGCTCACATTGTGACAGGCGTCCAGAGGAAATGTCTGTTATATCAGTAGAAATTGTTTTGGGTGGCATCGTCCACTTGGCTTCAGAGTGTGGGGTGTTTTGCCTATTGGCTTACAGGGACTGTGTACTGACTGAGCACAAGATAGATTTTGTAACTAGCGCTATCCTTATAAATCTGTAAAGTTATAGAGTTATAGAGGTTTACAGCATGGAAACAGGCCCTTTGGCCCAACTTGTCCATGCCACCCGTTTTTTTAACTCCTAAGTTAGTACCAATTACCCGCATTTGGCCCATATCCCTCTGTACCCACCTTACCCATGTAACTGTCTAAATGCTTTTTAAAAATCAAAATTGTACCCGCCTCTACTACTACCTCTGGCAGCTTGTTTCAGACACTCACCACCCTGTGCGTGAAAGAATTGACCCTCTGGACCCTTTTGTATCTCTCCCCTCTCACCTTAAACCTATGCCCTCTAGTTTTAGACTCCCCTACCTTTGGGAAAAGATATTGACTATCTAGCTGATCTATGCCCCTCATTATTTATCGTTGGTTGCTTTATTACTTTCGAATGATAGAATCCCTATAGTGCAGAAGGAGGCCATTCGGCCCATTGAGTCTGCCCCAACCGCAATCCCACCCAGGCCCTATTCCCGTAACCCCACATATTTACCCTGCTAATCTCGACAATAGGGTCAATTTAGCATGGCCAATCAACCTAACCTGCACATCTTTGGACTGTGGGAGGAAACCGGAGCACCCGGTGGAAACCCACAGAGACACATGGAGAATGTGCAAACTCCACACAGTGACCCAAGGCTGGAATTGAACCTGGGTCCCTGGTGCTGTGAGGCAGCAGTGCTAACCACTGTACCGCCGTGGGGTGAAGGTACAATGCAATTTAGTTCATCTTTTATTGTTTAATACATGTTATTCTTTTTTACAAATTCATCAGCTGACTCTTGTGACTCTATTCAGTCGCTGTCTTCCAAGTATCTGAGCAAAAAGTAAAGTTTGTATCTATCAAGCCAGGTTCCACCCCGTGGTAATATCAGCTGGGATCGTAACATAGCAGAGTAAAGAGCTGATCAAGCATATTCTGACCACAGCACAGGATTGATCCCTGATCTCTACAGAATTGGCTTATCTCAGGTGGAGGTGCAAAAATTGGCTTCAGTAACCTAATTGGGGAGGAAGAATTATCATCAGCCAGCATCCCCAAGCAGGACATGTTTAGTTGTGACAAACACACAATCAAAGCAAACTATGATGTCCTAAATGTGTCAAATTCCTTCAAATTGGACTTAATGGCTTCAAGAGAAAAAGAGGGAAGTATATTGGCAAGTAAAAGATCAGCAACAAAGAACACAATAGTCATCACTCTACCCTTCTCCAGCAATATATCCACCAATTCTGATAGAGGTGTTCAAAATCATAAAAGGTCAAGAGAGAGCACCCAGAGAGAAACTGTTCCCATGAGTGGATGGGTCGAGAACCAGAGGACACCAACTTAAGGTAAATGGCAAGAGAACAAAAGGTGACATGCAGAAAAACTTAATTTTCAACACAAGAGTGCTGTTAGGATCTGGAATGCATTTATTTGAAAAGTGATTGAGGCAAGTTCAATTGTGACTTTCAAAAGGGGATTGCATAATTATTTAAGTAGAAAACTCTGCTGGGCTACAGGAAAGGGCGGGGGAGTGGGACTGGCTGAATTATTCATGCAAAGAGCTGGCACAAACATGACAGGCCAAATGACCTCCTCCTTTGTTCTATGAGTTTAAATATCTCAGGATCAATTAAACTAGTGCAGCAATGGGCACGTTTTGATTGAGCACATAGCTCCCACTTAAGAGTTTGTATTTGCATGGCAACAAGGCAACAGTGAGGCACAATACACCATACAATAGACTTTTCACAACTCATAAACCAGTACTCACTTTGGGGGAATGTTCTCAGGTCTACTTGACCAGTCAGAAATCCATTCAGCACTCCTCTTCATCATAATTTCTACCTCTTGGTCCCTCTCCAAACCATCATCTTCAGACTACAAAAAAAGCTAAAGAATAATTTCTCTCATCCCCAGCATGCACAAGATTATTTCAACACTTATGAACCTGAGCTTCCAACGATAATATTTTTCAATATTTTTCAGTTTGCTGGACTTGAGGCTATGGAGTCAGGGTTTGACGAAAGATGAAGAATAACTGCAAACAGCACCTCAGAGCCTCTTTCACTATGGCCAATGAGGAAATGCCGGGTCAGTTAACAGTGTCAACTGTAGGAGTATTTTTTTTTCATATTTTATTCTAGATTCAGCAGCTTCTTGAAATAAATAAAATGTCTTTTCCTGTTTTATTAATTTTAATTGAGAGAAAACCAAAGACATAACTATCCTTTAAATTACAAATTTTGCAGGGCTGGCATTAGCTGATAATATATCACAGCGTTGAACCGCACCCTCAAAGAGCACGTATCTCAGGTCTGATGATTGCTTATACTTTATAACCACTAGAGTAAACCGAAAGCAAGACTCAAATTTTTAGACCTGCTTTACCGAGCAATGTTACCACGGATGCAACACTTCAATAAATTTCCATTCACTCCTGGAAATTACTGTATGAGATTCATATTGGGTTTATTTTGATCCACTACAAGTCGCTGTACATACATTTGAACATAAAAAAGGAAATGTCTTATCTCTTTCCTCTCAACAGTTTTATTTCCAATACAGTGAAATAAAAATTCTGATAATAAAACTATTCAACACCAGTACTAAGTAACTAAAACAGAATGTATTCCTGCCACTGTGAATTGTTGTACAGGTGAGGGCTATCTGGGGTTAAGAGAAAGGAAAAGTCAATGGGGTAAAAGCAGAAATGGATAAACACCTGCAATTCATGATTTTAAAAAATGATCTTTTATTATCCCCGTTGCAGAGCATTTTAGTGGGTACACCAAGTTTATTCCTATTTGAATATGCATGCTGATGTATTTAGTCATTGTGAGCATGCCCAAGTGGGTGGTATGGGTTAGTATTGGAGGCACAAGGGACCTGTGCATCGCTGCCCTTAAAGGTTTTGTCATCATGGAGTTAGGTGGAGGTTAAAGTTATAGCGTTTCAACTTATACGTGTTTGTTGGGGGTATGAGTGTTTTGCAGCAGGGGAGAAATGCCGTTAGAACCATAGAACCATAGAAAATTACAGCTCAGAAACAGGCCTTTTGGCCCTTCTTGTCTGTGCCGAACCATTTTATGCCTAGTCCCACTGACCTGCACTTGGACCATATCCCTCCACACCCCTCTCATCCATGAACCCGTCCAAGTTTTTCTTAAATGTTAAAAGTGACCCCGCATTTACCACTTTATCTGGCAGCTCATTCCACACTCCCACCACTCTCTGCGTGAAGAAGCCCCCCCTAATATTCCCTTTAAACTTTTCTCCTTTCACCCTTAACCCATGCCCTCTGGTTTTTTTCTCCCCTAGCCTCAGCGGAAAAAGCCTGCTTGCATTCACTCTATCTATACCCATCAAAATCTTATACACCTCTATCAAATCTCCCCTCAATCTTCTACGCTCCAGGGAATAAAGTCCCAACCTATTCAATCTCTCTCTGTAACTCAGCTTCTCAAGTCCCGGCAACATCCTTGTGAACCTTCTCTGCACTCTTTCAATCTTATTTACATCCTTCCTGTAACTAGGTGACCAAAACTGTACACAATACTCCAAATTCGGCCTCACCAATGCCTTATATAACCTTACCATAACACTCCAACTTTTATACTCGATACTCCGATTTATAAAGGCCAATGTACCAAAGGCCGTTGTTAGCAGGTTATAGGCAGGAAAGTAATGCCATTACTGGTTTTGGGTAATTGGGGCTTCAGAGAAGTTCCAGGAGCTGTTTGATGGCTCCGTACAGTTAGGGCTCAGAAGAAGTCTTAGCATGGTGCAGCTGGGGAGATGGGTGAAATCCAGGGGTAGTGCCAGCCCAAAGAAGCTGGCCAGCTTTTAAAGAGCTAAAATTGCACCAGTGAGAAGCTGGAGTGCAGACCTGGAAAACCAAAGGAACGGAGTCTCAGGAGATGAAACTGGGAGGTGTGCAGTCATTGAGACCCTCAGATTGGAGCTGCTTGAGGAAATTCAGAGCTTTATCTTTAAAAATGAAAAGTTTGGAGTTTCGTGTGAGGGAAACAACAGGAGGTGTCTTGGTTGCATTTGCCATATAGCATGGTATGTTTGAAGAATCATTTTACAGCATGGAAACAGGCCCTTCAACCCAACATGTCCATGCCGTCTGTTTTTTTAAACCTCTTAGCTAATCCCAATTGCCCGTGTTTGGCCCATATCCCTCTGTACCCATCTTACCCATGTAACTGTCTAAATGCTTTTTAAAAGACAAAATTGTACCCACCTCTACTACTACCTCTGGCAGCTTGTTCCAGATGCTCACCACCCTGTGTGTGAAACAATTGCCCCTCTGGACACTTTTGTATCTCTCCCCTCTCACCTTAAACCTATGCCCTCTAGTTTTAGAGTCACCTACCTTTGGGAAAAGATACTGACTATCTAGCTGATCTGTGCCCCTCATTATTTAATGGACCTTTATCATTATCGTTGGTTGCTTTATTACTTTAGAATCATAGAATCCCTATAGTGCGGAAGAAGGCCATTCAGCCCATTGAGTCTGCACCAACCACAGTCCCACCCAGGCCCTATTCCCGTACCCCACATATTTACCCTGCTAATCCCGACAATCGGGTCAATTTAGCATGGCCAATCAACCTAACCAGCGCATCTTTGGACTGTGGGAGGAAACCGGAACACCCGGTGGAAACCCACGCAGACACGGGGAGAATGTGTAAACTCCGCACAAACAGTAACCCAAGACTGAAATTGAACCTGGGTCCCTGGTGCTGTGAGTCAGCAGTGCTAACCACTGCGCCACCGTGCTGCCGTGGGGTAAAGGTGCAGTGCAATTTAGTTCATCTTTTATTGTTTAATACATGTTGCCTGTTAATTTACATGTACCTTATATTTACCCTGGATGTTAGTGCACAAGTTAGATTTTCTAAATTGCTTTACCTTTTCGACCTTGTATAATAAAGTTTGTCTGTGTTTGTTCAAAACCCATGGAGTCTTGTGGCTTTGTTGACTGGACAAGTAGCTTGAATCCCAAACTTTGTCAACTTGAAACAAAACATTATTTGTCCCCAACTAGATCTCACCGCAAACATGGGGTACTAGTTCAGGTTCACAACAATAATTGTGAGAGAAAGGTGGAATGTAACAAAAAATGCACCAAAAAAGATATACAGGCAAGAAGGTGAAGAGGCAAATGAAACAAGACACTTACTGTATAAGAAATGCTTTGGAGCATGAGGCCACATGAGAAAAAAAATTGAGAGTGGGAGATTAGCAAAAGATCATAGAAATCATAGAAACCCTACAGTGCAGAAGGAGGCCATTCGGCCCATCGAGTCTGCACCGACCACTATCCCACCCAGGCCCTATCCCCACATATTTTACCTGCTAATCCCTCTAACCTACACATCCCAGGACTCTAAGGGGCAATTTTTTAACCTGGCCAATCAACCTAACCCGCACATCTTTGGACTGTGGGAGGAAACCGGAGCACCCGGAGGAAACCCACGCAGACACGAGGAGAATGTGCAAACTCCACACAGACAGTGACCCGAGCCGGGAATCGAACCCAGGACCCTGGAGCTGTGAAGCAGCAGTGCTAACCACTGTGCTACCGTGCCGCAACTGCTTTTATTTTTGGCAGTGAACAACAGCATAGAAGGTCAACAATTATTTATCCATATTTCTATTCTCTTCATTTTCTAAAATGTTTCATTTGTTTTTTGTAACATCACAACCACTCATTAATTCACTATGTCTGTCCTCTGCTTCCTGGATTACTTCCACATTGAAAGTGAAGTCAAATTGGTTTGGCTTTCCAATTTTAATTTGCTAACCAATCAAAAGTACAGATTTGAAAAATGAACAGCCAGAAATGAGCTGCATTTATGTCAAATGGATGCAGAAATTACATCAAAGTCAGAAATGCCATTGTCGTGGTATACCCACTTCAACTGAGGTAAAACCCAGTCCATGGTAAACTAAGGGTTAAAATAAAAATGAACTCATTCTGACCGAGTCTACAGAGATGAAGTTGACTTGAGAACCAGATATTTTCATTCTCTCCCATAAAAAGATTGACTTTTGTTAGAGTTCAATTCCACACATTGTTGCAATTTCTTGCACAGCACTGGAGTACCTTTGCTCTGCAAGGAAGTGCAAACTCAGCACAGAGAGTATCAGGCAAAATGCCACGGCCAGCATTTTACATGTCAGGTGTGTGCGTACCTGACCCGGAAGCAAGTGAAATCATGTGAGAACGTTGGGCATGCACCCCAACATCAAGGTTGGGGACGTGTCTGCCAACAATCAAGCTGATAATTCAGCCCATTAAGGGGTCAATTGAACAAAATTTTGTAATCACTTTTACGATTGGCAGGTGGGCTGACTTAAGCCTCTCAGTTGCAGTTCAGTAATAAAAGATGATGCAAGTCCAGCTTCTTCACAATCTCACTTTATTCTCTTTCACAACTCCACATACCCCCACCCAGTGCCACCTGTAACCCCTTTATATATCCTGCTGATTATTATTAAACAATTAACATACAAATTAGGTCTAAAGTGGAAGGTTCCTAACAACCTTTACGTTTTAACTGCAACCTCCAGGGCAGATGAAGTGTCACAGCGGAAGTAACAGAGAAAAGGTGCCTGGGGACTGAAGTTTGTGCTGCTTAGACACTCTCTGCAGCCTTTCTCCATTGTACTTTTTTTTAAAAACAGGTGCGCAGCACCCTGAGACAGTTCCATATTAACTGTCCTCGAGGGAGCAAATAATAAGTGCCAAGCCATACCCTCCCTCTCTCACCCTCCCTGGCAGCGCTGAGCCTTTCCCAGCACGCATTTCATGCTGGCTGCCCATTACAATCATAGAATTCCTACAATGTAGAAGGAGGCCATTCGGTCCATCGAGTCTGCACTGCCCACAAACCTACCCAGGACCTATTCCTATAACATCACCCTGCTAACCCCACTGACACTACAGTCAATTTAGCATGGCCAATCAACCTAACCCGCACATCTTTAGACTGTGGAAGGAAACCGGAGCACCCAGAGGAAACCCATGCAGACATGGAGAGAACATGCAAACTCCACACAGACAGTGACCCGACACCGGAATTGAACCCGGGTCCCTGGCACTGTGAGGCAGCAGTGCTACCACTGTACCACCGTGCAAGCCAGTAATTGTATTCCTTGGCTTAATGCAACTGGAAGCGCATTTTGCACCTGCTTCCAGTCCCACCAAGTGCACACGCCCATCGTGTGAAAAATTCAGGCCCTTGACCTTCTTCATTAACAGCCTGCTAACCTTTCATTGTCACATCTCACAGGAAGAATGCCAATTGGATGAGTTACTAGAAGCATGTTGAACTACACCAAACATAAATCAATAATTTTCAATAAGGTAGAACTCAGAAAAGGGAGGAAGAAGATAAAGAACGCAGTATGACTGTGAGAACAAGGGGGCTGATTATTTAGTTTAAGGGATTACAATTCATATGAAAGGGCTACTTTATTTTGTAAATGAGGCAAGATCCAAAAATATTTTAAAAACACCGATATAAAGGTCTTTCTATATTTAATCAATGTCAAAACAACCTCATACGTCAATCACTACTAATCTGAAATAAAATTTGAGGTCTCCCACGTACCATTCTCCATAAACTTGAACTCACCCAAAACTCCGATGCCTGCATCTTAACTCAGTGAAATCAAGTTTCACACATCATCATTCCTGCACTTTCTGACTTATATTGGCATCCAGTCTGATTTTAAACTTCTCCCTTCCAGACCCTCACATGTTCCTAACTATGTAGTATCTTCAAGCCCAGTTCCCCAACAAGATCACGTCATTCCTCCAATTCTGGCTTCTTTCACATGCATGATCTTAACTGCTCCAACTTGGCAACCATATCTCCACTTGCCCAGGTACCAAGTTCTGGAATTCCCTCCCAACACCTCTTGCTCTCTCGTCTTGAGCTGCTCTTCAAAACCTACCTGTTTAACTGAAGCATTTGGACTCCTATCTTAATATTTATTCATGTGGCGAAGTGTAAAATTTGAACTGAAAACACACCCATGGGACATTTTGTGATGTGAAAGGGATAAATAAATGCATGCTCTTATTGTTGTTGTTAATTCAATGAACAGTCAATCCTACAAGTTCAACATACCTGAGAACTGTTGTCTCTGCTGCGCTGCAGTTCTACCTCGAAGACTGCTTGAGCCATCTGAGGTGTCTGGGGACGAGACTGGCTGGAAAATTGAACCGAGGAAGTCAATATCAAATTACAATCAAATTGCTAGATGTGAATTATATATGCGCCTGTAAAATATAGTACCAGCAAAATATAAATGATTGAGTGTAAAAGTCTTAAAGTCAATATTAATAAAGGATTTCCAAGGGATCCTTGTCCTATATTGATAAGCTACCTGATCTCAAAAGCTTACAAGCAAGCCACCCAAACTTCATACACTCAAAATTATCTGCTTCATCCCAGCAGCTGGGTAACTCCGACTGAGTTTTCTGTAGAATCATGATCACAGACAAAGCAGTCCATCATCAGGATGTAACACAGTTCTCAGTTAAAGACAAAGAAATTACTGTCTCAAAACTCGATGGTTAAAGCATATTTTTATTCTTCCACAAGAGACTGAAGCAAATATAGCTATGAATAATAAATTTACAAATGGTTATAATCTGTAGTACTGTGATTCAGATTTCAGTGAAATGATTGTTGAAACATTTCAACTTTCTGAAATGGGGTTGCTTATTTTAAGCTTCTTGGCATTCGCATAGTACCTCAAATAGCAGAACAGGCTTGAGGGGCCAAATCATGTACTCCTTATCCCAACTGATACAAATGTATGTTACACATGAGTGTCATACAAAACACATTTAAATAAACTAAGTTATTGTATAAACGGTCCAGTGCAATAGGATACATGCAACAAAATTATATCAGTCCTGACTCAGCTTCATGAGTTAAAATGTAGAAAATTCATATTTCACAGTTCAGTGAACACAGAATATTCTATTTATGTAAATGAGACTATGCACTTGCCCAGAAATTATCCATCAGTGAGACAAATTTGTGGCAGCATTCACAGATTAAGCCAGCATACCCAGCCTGACAGTATCTCTGATTTCTTCAATCAAATTCAGTTGAACGCCTGAAAATACAGAACCAGAATTGGCAGCGACAACAAACAAAGTTTCTTCAATAAAGAAGTAAGTGAAGAATTCTTGTCTCACTGAAACTCTGGATAACTTGACACAGCAATACACATAGTAGCCAACAAGCACAAAAGATCAGCGCTCACAACATGAACTCAATGAAGCTCCCTGAACCCGTGTGGATTGTGACTCTGCAAATTCTTGTGCTCACCAATACTCAAGGCACTCTGCACGACCAACACGGTTATCCTCAATCATACAGTAAAGAATTTTATGCAGCATTTAACAAATTTATGAACTTAAATGAAATGCATGCAGAGTCTGTTCCAATTACTCCATCAAATATTTCATATCTCACTGTTAAATTACAATTTGTTCTCCACGACCTTTTAACTCAAGAGGTGAAAGCACCATTGTTGAACAGTCAGACACGGAGATGACCAAAGACGCAGATGAGCATTTCACTTGCAGATGAGCAAAGG